>NC_082388.1:10870012-10902512 GCF_031168955.1 Gadus macrocephalus
TGTTCAAGTCAGTCCGTTGTTTTGTTATTTTTTATTGAGCTTGTGTATCAAATTTCCTGGTTCTGCCTGATTCCCTCAGGTAGTTTTCATATTGTGTTTACAAATAATTTTCCTTCATGCCGTGAAATTAGACAACATGTCTCTTTTGTACTGCCTGATTTGTTTACTATCAAGGCTAATCCACTTGAAAGACTGCCTATTTTTTTTCCTTTTTTATTGTTCATCCATAATAAGACACATTTGTTTGAAGAAATGCACACATGGCTAACAAACACATCACAACAAACACATCACGAATGAAAGCAGTTTTTCCTCATTAATGATGAAAAACCGCTCTCATTGGAGATGTGTCTGTTGGATAACCCCTAAACACACACACGCAGTCTGCGTGTGGAACACAATTCCCCCTTTGTTCTCCCTTAATTACTCTTTACTCAGGTACGGTTAAACGCAACTTTACATCAGGGATCGTTAAGCCTTACGTCCACTAATGACGATTTAAAAATACTGGAAAGAAGTACGGTGGGAAAAAAATAAACAAAATAAGTGTTTCCGTTGGTGCCGTGGTCGGGGTAGCGGCGCAACCTCTTCATTTACTTACTCTTATCTTCTGACATATTTTTCCGACTCCCTTAACATCTCCCATTAATATTAATACCACCTTCTGTTAGATCAGTGCTCACATTCAGGTCATAGTATTATTATTTATTTGCTATGAAGACCTAGGGGCTAATATCCATCTGTGTGGGGGTGTGTGTGTGTGTGTGTGTGTGTGTGTGTGTGTGTGTGTGTGTGTGTGTGTGTGTGTGTGTGTGTGTGTGTGTGTGTGTGTGTGTGTGTGCGTGCGTGTGTGTGCGTGTGTGTGTTACAATGTCAGGGTTTGTATGTGTGTTGTATGTGTGTTTATACACATGTGTGTGTATGCACACATGTGTATGTGTGTATGTATGTGTATACGTGGGGTGTTTGTAATTATGCATGTGCTTATCTGAGAGTGTGTGCGTGTGTGTGGGCATATCTGTGAGTATACGTGTAAATGGGTTTGTTGGGGGGGATGTTGGTGTGTCTATTTCTACGTGTGTGTGTATGTGTGTGTGTGTGTCTGTGCGCATGTATACACGTGTGTAGGTAATGTTGTGTAATATATGTATGTTAAAATGTGTGTGTGTGTGCGTGTGTGTCTATGTTTGTTTGTGTGTGTGTGTGTGTGTGTGTGTGTGTGTGCGTGTGTGTACGTGCGCGAATATGCATGTGAGCGTCTTGATGTGTGTGAATGTATTCTTGTGTGTACGAACACACACAGGCGGCGAGAGTTAACTCTGGCCCTGCTGCTCATCAATAATTCACCGGCTATGAGACAGGGTGTCAGACACGCACACACACACACACACACACACACACACACACACACACACACACACACACAACCCCCTTACAGCTCATTACTCTGCCAGCCTCCCAGGACCTGCTGTGACCTTGGCCAGTCTTCAAGGTCACACATCGTCCTCTCATGTTCAAACAGACCAACAGGAGAGGGAGCCCCACTACAGCCGAGTGTCAAGTGGGTGTCAGCAGGGGGCTGGTCGGGTTTGAACTGGATTCAAAGGGCGGTGGCGCTGCTCTGGGTTTGAAGTGAATGAAGAGATGTTGTAAGTGTTCACCTGATGGTTCAAACGTAATGGGGTCTAACCTCACCTGTCATATGCTAAGTATGTTTCTGGGGTTCCGGCGCTCGTCTGTTTAATGTTGCAGTGATCGCTGCAATGAGTTGAGCGCTGCATTGCGTGGTTTGACAGCGCTTGTGTTCAGAGTTGACGTACACACACACACACACACAAAAGGGAAATATGATATAGGGATCGTTTATCATATACGCTCACGCACACATGTGTGGCTGTCTGTGTGTTTATAAACCAATAGAGACCAATAATACATAATAATAAACATTTATTTAGGAGATGAGTGATGGCAGTGTTACAATATGACTGTAAGTGTATATAAACTGTATATATTACATTTATTACAGGATGTTCTCTTATGCGTGCTATTTAAGATGCATGTTGTATATTCGTCTCAGGGAAGCATTATAAAAACTGTTTATATTATCGTACTTTACAAAAACAAATAGGACAATAAAAAAAAAATGCTGATAATGACCAATATGGCTGTATGTTTTTTCCAATAACTTCCGAAAACACAAAAAAATACAAATTGTATAAAAATTCTGAAAAGAAATATAAGCCATAAATACTGTGCTGCAAAATGCTGTTAATGCGAATTTGTTTCACTTTAAGCAGTATTACACTTTAAGTTGATTATAATGTCTAAGAGACATTTTAAGTATTCTAATAATAATAAGTATATAATAAAAAATAAAACAACAAAATAATAATAATAGTGATCGTTATATATTTTGGCATAACAAGCAGTATGTCAGTTGTTAAGTTTCTCTCTCTTTATACGCACATCTCTCTCCCCGGTCGGCTCGACCCGGGATGAGTCTGCTCTTACAGCCCGCTAGGAAAGGACAGTCCTTCCACAACAGAGGCCTCTTTTTAACCAGAGACAATCAAGAAAGAAAGAAAGCATCAATAAACTCTGAAGGGGCATTTTATTAACGATCAGAGCCCCCACTCAATCCGTCCTCTTCCGACTCTCCACTGGGAAGCCATCGATACCCCCAGTTTGATGGCACCCAATGCGCCGGAACCACGGGGGCCGCATCTCCCTCTCTCTCTCGCCGAGTTCACGCGTCTGGCCGCCCCCGCCCCCCCTTCCTCTCTTATAATCCCCTGGCCGTCAATCAGCGAGGTCCCTCAGCTCATGAACTGCGTGTATCCCTCGGCCCCCGTTACTATGACGTCCATCCAGATGCGCATGGCCTCCGGGGAGGGAGCCACCATGAAGTAGAGCCGGTCGTGGGTCTTCACGCAGAAGGTCAGAGACGGGTTGGGGCTCTGGGGGAGTGGGGGGGGGGGGAGGGGGGGATGGAGGATACAGTGTTTGATCGGTGATGAGCGGGAGCCGAGAAAATTAGAGGCAAAAGCAACAAAGTCTGGAAACAAGCATCTGTTGCGCAGCGGGGGGCGGGGTCTGCCTGGCTGATGTTTGTACTCTCTACATTAGACAGGCTCCCTGGACAGCTGCAAACACATTTCATCCCTAATAACATCCTATAAAATATTATACAATTATAAAGTGTTCTAAAAACCGATAAATCACTTCTTTTTCTTTCCAAACTTGCCTCAGCTGCCAACGGCTCAATAATCCAACCTCGTCTTACGCCGCTTTGAGATGTTCTCTCATTTGAAAATGCCCCGTCTCTTGAAATACATAAGACCCATTTGTATTTATATTTGAATGCAGCTATAAATCAACCCATGATGAGATTGGCGAGCGTCCCCCTCCGGCCTGGCAGGGGGGG
This sequence comes from Gadus macrocephalus, assembly GCF_031168955.1. Lineage (NCBI taxonomy): Eukaryota > Metazoa > Chordata > Actinopteri > Gadiformes > Gadidae > Gadus > Gadus macrocephalus. The sequence continues at coordinate 10,873,437 of NC_082388.1, forward strand.
CCGTGTTGAGGGGGGAGCTGTTACCTTGGTGGCGCTGCGGAGGTGATCGTAGTAGACCTCCTCGATGGCCTGGAAGTAGAGGAGTCCTTTCAGCCTGCTCTCGTGCTTGTCTTGGGGGAGGGGAGAGACGAGAGAGACGATACGGGGCTTTTATCCCCCTATACCTTCTGATGCAACACCCACACATACCCCGGCGCCCAGCCTCGTGCGGAGGTGTGGATTTAACAGCAGGATCAGAACCGATGTTTTCAGGAGATGGTTGACCTTAAACTCGCCGGGTGCGAAGCAAATAACAACGGCTTGCTAAATAAAAAACAAGAAAAATCATTACAGAGTAAAGTGTTTTCTGATCTTTGGGTCCCGGTGGCTCTTTGTTTGGGAACGGGGAGAAATAGAAGAACTTACAGAGTTTGGTCCAACCTTGAAAAGGTCTTTCTCATGCCGTGGAATATCAATTTCATTATTTGTATTTAGTAGAGACAAGTATATATCATTGTCCCATTTACATAAAGCTCTGGTAAAATAACAGAAACAGGCTCGAGCAGCAGGACTTGAAATAACAATCAAAAAAATAATATCTGTGCTTATGCAGTTAACGGATTGATGCAAGATTATGAAATTATTAAACAACGACGGAATTGAGTTTTGGACTGAATATCATTTGGTGTGGATCTTTTTGGAAGGGGGCTGAAGATGGTGAGCGGGAGAAGAGGGAGACAGTGCTGGGGTGAGGTAGGTCCTGCTGTCTCACCCCCCCTGCTGGGAGATCTGTTGGGAGACACTTTCCCTGCACCCACGGGGCGAGCCCAGGTTAATTGGTGTGGGTGTCAGGCAGGACCATAAGGCTGTTATGTTTTCCCATGTGGAAAACAGTTCAGAGACGACCCTAACTCAGGTCTGCGTGAAAAGACATAAGGAAGGGACTTTTGTTTTTTTGAATGTGAATACAAGGCTCAGATATCGCTATGAATAAAAACCCAAGGTTAGTAGTGTATCGGCATTTGCAAGATATAATACTATTAAAAAGGAATATCCAGTATTTTCTCGATGGAACCACGACTGAATTGAACTTCATGGGAAAAACAACTTTGAAGTTGGATGTCAATATCCAAGACCTAATTATTATCACGTCTACGTCTCCACTAACGCCTGATTATGACTGACCTCATATGTTATTGTGTGATCTGGATTTAGCCAGAGGTGTTTAAAAACAAGAAAACAATGGCACAAGTTCAGATTATTTTTTTTTTGAATCCTAATGTCGTTCAAACAAACAGCACGCCACTGTTTTTATCTTCTACGTCCGAGTGCATTGAAGCGTCTCGCTGGAAAAAAAATAATTAATAAACCCCCCCCAACATCCAGCGGAAATTAACAGCTACTTCTGACACTTTTGTCCCCCCCCCCCCCCTCTCCATAAGGCCAAATTTGCTTAGTAATGAGATAAATGCTTTTGAAATGTTGAGTTTTGTTCTGTTAGTCACAAACACGCCAGGAGCTAGCCTTCTCCTCCCGTGGAGAGGGGGAAAAAAAAAAACACGCGTGGAGAAAGCATTGCATCCTATTTCATCACCATCATCACCATCATCTTCGTCAGGAGTGAGAGGGTGAAAAGGCTAAGCAAGTGTGAAGGGAAAGCGAAGGCTTTACGACAGCCCGGATCACGGAGGTACAAATTACCCAAGGATCCCCTCTCCCACTTTATATGATTAACGGCTGGAATATTCCCACTTCCTGTCAGCGCAGGGAATATCCATAAACAAGCGTCTCTATCAAACAACCGATAAGTCACAACGGACGCACGTGGAAGACACTCAAACAAATTGGATTCTGGGAAATGTTTCTCTTGTGTTTCCTTAGGTAGATCACAAGCTTCTGGCCGTCCTTCAGCTGTCAGGGTGTTGATGTGGGGGGGGGGGGGGGGGGGGGTTCCGCGTGTATTTAAAAACAAAGCCCAGGGAGGGGGGGCCCAGTCGGAGAGAGATCTGAAGTCGACATCTCGAGTGGTGTCCAAACTTTGCGTTCTCCCCACCGCCACGGTAATGAGTGATATAACGTGGGGGCATGCGTTGTTCAGTCTCGAGGGTTTGGTGGACGCGGCGTGCGTGGTAATGAGCTCGCTCTAATGACTGGGGCTTTTGCATTACAAAGGAACCAGGGAGTACAAATCGGAGACGTTCGAGTTTGTGCTTCAACATATCTCCTTTGATGTAAAGGAAAATAAATGATAATGATATAACGGGCTGAGTGCGGGCCTATAGGGCGGCCCGGGGGTCAGGCTGATCAAAACCGGGGAGTGTGCGGTTGTATTCCGTTATGAAGCACACCCACCACCACCACTACTACCAGAGACTTCAAACTGAAAGACTGGATCCACTGATATCTCGGGTCGTTACGTCCAAAACAGACAAATCAAAAGCGGCGCAATATCAATGCGGTTAACCCAAAAGGAGTACATCATTACTGTTACACCCTCTAAACCCAACGTAAAAAAACGAATCCAATTAGATCCTGCATTAAGATATTATAATTGAATATATCCCAGACGGAAAATCGGTTTTCACAGCAGAAGATTTACAGGGCAGTAAAAGTAAAAAAATATCAATAATTTAAAAACGTGCCAAAATGTGTGTATAAATAGATCTCTATGTATTAAATAGATATATTTATCCACGTACACGTGGATAAGATGAGCATCCTCACCAACATAGTAGGAGAAGTTCCTCTTGAGGCGGTCGAAGACGAACCAGCGCTTCTTCCACGACTTGATCTTGCCGCCCATCTTCACCAGGTGGCCCTTGCACATCTTCTCGGTGAGGATGACGAAGGGGCAGGTGTCCACGCTGTGGCCGGACGACTCCACGTGGACCCGCAGGTCAAACTCCTCCTTCCGGTTGGGCAGGTAGCGCGTCATTGGCCGAGCCTTGGGGGAGGAATGACGACAACATCACCCTCACAGCGGCGGCGGATTAATGGCTCATTTACGACCAACTTACAGGTGTGTGTACGATAAAAAAGAGAGGATATTAATGAGACAGACCGGGTGGGTAACCATCGTTATTGGTTTAAGGAGGACGGTGTTTGTTTGTCGAGAGTATTCGCACAACAGGAATTACAATTTATACGCACGATAAATCAAATAAATGAGGTCAATAATGAAGGGAATAAATCTGGTTACATACGTCATATAATATTCTATGATAATTATTTATCAATTTGATGTCTCTGTCCATTCCTCTCATGTTTCTGCCTGTCCACTCAGCTCTGACTCTTACCCTGGCCCCCACTTCTCCTTACACCTCTGGTATCTCCCCTCGTCTCCTAGTAGCATCTAGTTTACACTCTCTTATACCTCTCCTCTCCTTCTCCTCCTTTCTTCCTTGTTTTCTTGATGTTTCTCTCATGTAGTCATTCAGTCGCTTCAGCCTCTTTTCATCCATCACGTATGTTTATGTGTTGAGTGTACCTTCTCTGTAAAAATACTTATTTCTCCTTCCTTCTTTCTATCTGTATTTCTTTCTGTCTTTGTGGTTTTGTTTGTATTTTTCTCTGTTTCTTTCTACCTTTGTTGTCAGTCTTTCTCTCTTTTCTCTTTTCTCAGTCTCTTTTTATTTTTACATGTTGAATGTCCTTTCTCTGTTAATTGTTCCTTCTTTCTATATTTCCTTGTTTTATAGACTGTTAGAATGAATATTATTATTTGTTTACATTTCTCACTCTTTCGCTCTTTATCTCTCTCTTCCCATCCCGTTGTCTCTCTCCCACTCTCCCTCTCTCTCTCTTTTCCACCCTCCCCCCCCTCTCTCTCCCCATCCCCCCCTCTCTGCTTCCCTCTCCCATCCCCCCTCCTCCTCCTCCCCCCTCCTCCCCTCCTCCCCCTCCTCCCCTCCTCCTCCTCCTCCTCCTCCACTGACCTGGGAGAAGTGCCTCTCTCTCAGCTTCACCTCCTCCTCCACCAGCCTCCTCCTCCCCCTCCTCCCCTCCTCCCTCCTCCCCTCCCCCTCCTCCCCTCCTCCCCCTCCTCCCCCTCCCCCCTCCTCCCCTCCTCCTCCTCCTCCTCCTCCTCCTCCACTGACCTGGGAGAAGTGCCTCTCTCTCAGCTTCACCTCCTCCTCCCCCCCTCCCCCTCCTCCCCTCCTCCTCCTCCTCCACTGACCTGGGAGAAGTGCCTCTCTCTCAGCTTCACCTCCCCCTCCCCCTCCTCCCCTCCTCCTCCTCCTCCTCCTCCTCCTCCTCCTCCACTGACCTGGGAGAAGTGCCTCTCTCTCAGCTTCACCTCCCCCTCCCCCTCCTCCCCTCCTCCTCCTCCTCCTCCTCCTCCACTGACCTGGGAGAAGTGCCTCTCTCTCAGCTTCACCTCCTCCTCCACCAGCCTCCTCCGGTGGGAGGCCTCGTCCAGGAGCCTCCGCTCCGCCTCCTCCCGGCGCCGGCGCTCCTCCTCCAGCATCTGGAGCCGGGCCTGCACCTCCCGCTCCTGGAGGAGGAGGGGGGGGGGAGGAGGGGGGGAGGGGGGGAGGTGGAGGGGGAGGAAGAGGATAGGAAGGGGGAGGGGGAGGGGAGGAGTGGGGGGGAGGTTGAGGAAGAGGGGGGAGGTTGAGGAAGAGGGGGGAGGTGGAAGATCGGAGGCAGAGGTGGAGTAGGGGGGAGGTGGAAGAGAGCAGGGGGAGGAGAGGAGGGGGAGGGGGGGGAGGAGAGGAGGGGGAGGGGGGGAGGAGAGGAGGGGGGAGGGGGGGAGGTGGAGGGAGGAGTAGAGGGGGGAGGCGAAAGAGGAAGGGGCGAGGCGGAGGATAGAAAGGGGGGAGGAGGAGGAAGAGGAGAGGGGAGGGTGAGTAGTAGAGAGGAAGGAGGAGGTGGGGGAGGGGAGGAGGGAGGAGCAGGGGGGGAGGTTGAGGAAGAGGGGGGAGGTGGAAGATAGGAGGCGGAGGTGGAGTAGGGGGGAGGTGGAAGATGAGAGGGGGAGGAGAGGAGGGGGAGGAGAGGAGGGGGAGGAGAGGAAGGGGGAGGAGGTGGAAGATAGGAGGGGGAGGTGGAGTAGGGGGGAGGTGGAAGAGAGCAGGGGGAGGAGAGGTGGGAGAGACAGATGGAGAGAATGAAAGATAAGTAACATAGTAATTATAAGGGAGATGGTGGGGGGATGGATGGATGGTAATGATAGTCAAATATTTTAATTCCTCACGTCAGGAGAGACACCGGGGGTTTAGTGGTGTAGCGCATGTAAGTCTACCGTCTATATGCACACGTCTTAGGGGTAGTACTAGCCATGGCTAATGTCTATATACATATGAGCGTCTTAGGGGATCACACACAGTGTCTATATATCTATTCCTCTGCCATTAGGTATCGCCAGTCAAACCATTCCCTACAGTCTCGCGGATCCTTAAATAAACATTGATTTGGAAACGATGCAATATTGAAACATTAAGTTGCCATTTCATGCTGGCTTGGTCTTTTTTTAGAGCCCGAGTTATGGGAGAATCCGTTTGAACCTTGAAATGCAGTTGGTTTTTGTTTGAGACGGGGAAGCGAGGACAGGGAACCGTCAGAGGTCTTTAGAGGACATCCAAACCCCCTGACCTTGCCTTTGTAAACTGCTTTCCGTTTTGGTTTCGCTTTGGAGCACGGCTGACGGCTCCACTTTGAACCGCCTTTCCATTTAGCTTTAGCAAGCGGAGGACCTGGAGAGAGAGCGGTCTAATGTGAACCCCCAACACACCACGTGGTGCAGGGGTCACGTTCTGCTTTAACGGGGAGACGGGAAAGGAGCATCCAATCCATCCATCAGTTATCTACCGTCTGTGTTGGGCCAGGTGTGATCTGGGTAGTAGTCCGAGCAGAACTAGCAGAACTTCTTCTGGGGCGGACGGGGGGACCACACAGAGCCTGAGCCAGAAACCAGGGCTGAAAGGGGCGGGGTAATGCCTTGTTTACAGCTTTGTCTAATAACTCATTTGTGTGAGTTGGTAAGCTTTATAAGCACTGGAGGATTTATACTGTGGCCACACTGCACAGTGTTGGTTTAATCCTTTACAGGCACTTTTTAACAGTTTACTGCTGCTGGCCTGAGTTTGTGTTTGCTGTTAATAGCCAATTACACGCTTACAGATGTTTGCTTCCAGCAAACAAAGCGCAAGTAAATAATAAGCAAAAGAAAGTGAAACACCCCCTTCACCCAGATCTGAGCTGGTTTGCTACCTGACTTAAGATGAATCAAAAATCCCACCTCAGACTTCAGATGTATCTGAGGTCTGAAGTGTGAAACTAGGCCAGGTGTGGCAGGTTGCTAGGAGACTCACGCGGTTCTCCACCAGTCGGGCTTTCTCCTGCTGCGCCTCCTTCAGCATCTTCTCCATCTCCTCGATGCGCTGGGCCTCCTGCCCGCTGGCACTGAACCGCAGAGGACACAAGAGCCTCTGTCAACACACACACACACACAGCCAGGCCCGGAGAGCAGACGACCACACACTCCACTAAGCAGTAACGGCTGTAGTGGTGGTAATAAGCCTATTTAAAGCACCGTATTTAAAACAGAAGGTTATTCAATTATATTGGCTGTCTGAAGTGGGCGGAGCTTCACGTCTCACTGGTGTACAACCTCGAGATCAACTCTGCTTCAGGAAACCCGGGAAAACTTAGAGGCGGTTGGCATGGCAACAGGCAGTGAGCGGCAGTAGTCAAGGGAACAGACACATATAACAAAACATGTTGTCAAGGGGGAGTAAAAGACACGGCGGTGACCCGTCTCGACGAGGCAAGGGGGCAGACTTGAGTGTTGCCATGGAAACAGCGGCAGTCTCTCTCACCTTTCTGGCGAACAGGCGCAGTTGCCGGCGGAGACGCTGGTCTCTGTGCTGTCGGAGCTCTCCAGGCTCAGCGTGTCGTACGCCTGGTTGCCACTAGGTGGCGCATGGTGGTGCAGGAAGGAGTGGTGCACGGTGGGAGATGGACCTGAGGTGGTAGACAGACAGCCACGTACTTTATTTAGACGGCTCATAGACTGACGCTATAGCACTTCCTACTGGTGACAGGTGGTCATGACAACGCTGTGAGACACTTGTTTACACCTGCAGTTTGGCAACGCATGAAGTAGGTCTACTATACACACGTTGTTTTTTTTACAAAATTACATTTTATAATTTTCATACAATTTCCCCCTCGCTGAACATTTTTCCACTTGGGGTTTCATAAGGTAAAGATAAGTTAAAGAAGGTGTTCTTTATTAATATCCCAGACGGGATAATCAGGTGTCAGGAACACACTGTTGAAAGGTTGCATCCTGGGTGAGTGAGCAGTACAGGAGAAGTGTGTCTGGGGTATTACCTTTGCACTGCCGAGAATACTGTTTCCTGGACTCTGTGTCGGACGAATGTGACAGCTCTTTGAGCAGCAGCTGTAGATCCTGATAGTAAGGAGCACAGGAGCCAACGGTCATAAGCCAACGATCTGCTGAACATGGTGGTCGGGTTCCACCCTCTATGCAACGATGCTTCCTCCCCGTCCCCCCCTCACCCTGGTGGATGCGTTCTTCTCGTGGGAGAACCCATTGGCTTGTGGGAGGGGCGTGGCAGTGCTGCTGGGCTGGGAGCACGACTGTCTCTGTCCACCGCCGTCTCCGTCTGGTCTGGGCTGGAGAACCAGACAGGAGGAGCTCACGGTTACAGTCTGTCTGTCTGTCTCTCTGTCTGTTAGTGCCTCTGCCCGTCGACCATTCCGTCTCGAGGTCTTTCAGTATATGTGTCTGTCTGTCCGTCTGCCCGAATCCGTGCATCCTAGCCTTCTTTCTGTCCACCAGTCAGACTCTATGGCTTTCTTTTTAAGACAGTCGGTGTATGTGTCTGTTTGTCCGTCAGTCTGTCTCTGTCTGTCCTAGCCTTCTGTCTGTCCACCAGTAAGACTCTATGTCTCTCCGTCCCCCAATCAGTCTCTATTTCTGTATTTTAAGACATTAAGACATGTGTATGTATGTCTATCTGTCTGTCCGGCAGTGAGTATCAATACCTTTTTGGCAGGCCTTCAGTTTGTGTCTGTCTTTCCGTCTATCAGTTTGTGTTTGTGTCTGCCTGTCTCTACTTTTGTCTGTCTGACAGTCTGTCTGCCTGCCTGCCTGTCCGTCCATCCCAGCCTTCTGTCTGTCCATCAGTCAGTCTCTGTGTCTTTTTGGCACTCCTTCAGTATGTGTCTGTATGTCAGTCTCCAAGTCCGTCTGTCAATCAATCTGTTTTCTCAACACCATTGATGATGTGTCTTCTCCATGTATGACCACATGTTTGCTTCTGCAACATGTATTGATTGGTGAATCAATACATTAGTCTGAGTGTGAGCAGAATGCGGCTCCCCGTTTTAACCCAGTGTTGAGCATAACGTGTTTTACAATGTGCGTTAGTGCAAGCACATGGCGTGTTACTAGGGAGAGTTGTTGTTGTTACATCTTCTTTGTCCTCCAGAGGGCGCTGTACTGTTAAAATATTCATCACAGTCGGCTGCCTCGAAGGGATGAGTTTAATATTCGAGCTGTGCAGGTGAAACTGCTCCTGACCAGTCCATCGGTCCAGGATGCTTTTCTGAATACCATTGCTAATACTTGTACTAATACCAATAATAATACTTAATAAAAACTTATACCAATACTTATACTAATACCATACCAGTTTTTGGTGATGTCATGAGTGTTGAGAACAAGTATAAAACGAATATTCCATTTTGATTATATGCATAAACACAGTCATTCCCAGATTTCGGCATATTGCACAGTGTGATCTCAAAGTCCTGTGAACACAAAGTCGGCAACAATGACTCACTGAAGAAGAACACTCAATGTCAACCATTCCGCTGCACTGTGACACAACATGAGGTGGTCTGAGGTGATAAGAGAGAAAGCAGAATCAAAGCAGAAAGAGAGAAAGCGAGAGAGAGAGAGAGAGAGAGAGAAATTGAAGGGCTATAAAGAAATTGAAGGGCTTTACCTGCCCCTGCCTGCGGGAGGAAAAGGACTTGGCAGGCAGCGGGGGAGGGCAGGCCTGCTGGTGCTCCCCAGCGGCCATGATGTCCTGGTACCAGCGCTCCAGGTTCATAGCAGGCAGCGCCCCCTGGTGGAGCTGGTGGCTCTGCAGCCCCGAGAAGAACCCCAAGGAGCAGAGGATAGGATCGTGATAGGAGCAGCATGGGGGAAGGTGGAGGAGGTAAAGAGATGGTGCCAGAGTCATAAAGCAGCATCATGTATCACCTTCCGATATTGTGATAGACATGGGATTGAAAATGTGGGAGGCTGCGATCACCGGATAATTTCTGATAACTATAGAGTCCGCGTGGTAATTGATTAGTGTCTTTGGGTGAATAAATGGGCCCACCATGGGATGAGATTTGCATTGGATAAGATAATAACCGCTTCCAACTTTTACTTTATGCCCCGGCCCAGCTCATCCAGAAAATCTAATGCTAGTTAATAATAACTGTTTGGTTATTTGGCTTATGCTTTTCTCTTTCATACATAGTGACTTACAGTGAATGTGTAGATACGTGTCATTAATGAACAGGCAGGGCTCTGTATATGTAGCATGTTATGTGTGGAGTTCCTTGTTACGCCACATGGCTACACTGTGGTGTCTTATTGGGGATCGTGTGGTTGCAGCCTCCGAAGCTCAGATTGCAGCATAGATGGAGAACGGGTATCAACAGCATTAAAGGGAATCAATACCTTTTGAATTGAACCCACAGAATTTTTGGAAAAACTACTTGGGAGAAAAGGGAGGGGCTCAGACCTGGATAGAGAAGATGGGAGGAGGAGGAGGAGGAGGAGGAGGAAATGCAGATGATCTGCAGGAGAAGTGAGGCGCAGCGGGGGCTAGCTGGAATGACTGGAAAGAGGAGGTGGAGGAGGAGGAGGTGGGACAGCGGTCCACCCTCTGCATCCCGAAGATCTGGCTCAGCTGGTTGACCGTGATGTACTCCTTCACACACAGACACACACACACACACACACACACACACACACACACACACACACACACACACACACACACACAAACATACACAGACACACAAGTCCGCAACAACACACACACACACACACACACACACATACATATGTTCGCACACATATCCAAACAAATGCACATGTGCATATACAGACACACACACAAAAGTACCCAGAAACACACACAGACACACTCTTATTTATTATACAAGCAGATAGCAGAAAGGAGGAGAAATATAAATAAAGAATATCTGTACGAGAGTAACCAAACCCTTCAAACCAAACCGCAGGGGTGGCATCAAACGACATCTCTGATTGGCTGAAAGTGTGTGCTTTATTGGTGACATCATTTCAGCCAATCACGTGTGTTTAAGCAGATATCGTGCATTCCCTGAGGTTAGATTTTAGTGGTAAGTGTACTGGTCTGGGACGGAGAGAGAGACCGAGAGGAAGAGGGAGGAGAATAGGAGAGAGGGGGATGAGTCAAAGATATATATATATATATATATATATATATATATATATATATATATATATATATATATATATAGATATATAGAGAGAGAGAGAGAGAGAGAGAGAGAGAGAGAGAGAGAGAGAGAGAGAGAGAGAGAGAGAGAGAGAGAGAGAAATAAAGAAAGACTGGGGAAGGAGAGAGAGCGTGGGGGGGAGGGATGAGGGAAGGAGGAGAGGAGAGAGAAAACAAGAGAGGAAGGAGAGAGGGTGACAGTGGGGGATTCTACCTCGCTGGACAGGGCGGGCGAGGCGGCCAGGGAGAGACAGTGGAGAGTAGCGGTGGAGGAGGAGGAGTGGGCTGTCAGAGCGCTCCCGTACATCTTATAGACGTCAGACAGCTTGAGGTACTCCTGCACCCACGGACAACACATCCGGAGGACAGAGAGGAAGGAGGGGCATTGGAGGGGGGGGGGGGGGGGGAAGCAAAAGTAAAGGTAGTGTTGGGTAACAACAACAACACGGCAAGCACAGCAAGGGTTCCGCCGAGAGCACAACGCTCTCAGCCCTGAATCGCTGTGTCTCCAGCATGGGGACACAGCTCGCCATGCAAGCCCTCGCCATGCTCGCCATGCAAACTCCTCAGTCTCAGGCTCTGAAGGTTTCAGCCATAAACCACATGAGACAGAAATACCGTGCTCTTCAGAACCACTCCAAGCATCACAATCACGGACAATTACTTCACTTGTTAATTTGCAACTGCATATCATCCTAATATTTCAACTTCTCACTATCTCACTCACACACCCACACACACACACACACACACACACACACACACACACACACACACACACACACAAACACACACTTAAGCACAAACAAAAAAACACACACACACACACACATACAGCGAGCTTGAAACCACCCTCAGACCACGTCAGTTCCCTCAGAGATTCAAATCCGATCGTGCGCACATTCCGGTTATCTTCTGAATCACCAGAGCCAGTGACTCCTACGCCACTCAGTTATATGCTCAGGCTTTGTTAGCACTCTGTCAAAAAGCAACCAGGACCTGCTGTGGAGGGCCCTTTACCTCCTGGGGCCTGGGGGGGTAGGCTTGAGGAGAGAGTGAAGTAGTGGCGGGAAGGGGACTATCACGACCCCCCTCTTCACGAACAAAGTCCGGTTCGCTGATGTGAAGCGAAGGCTCCTGTGCGTTGTAAAAAGTGTCCCCTTTAGTCAAAGCCCAAATGGTCAGCGCGTTCACTGATGCGTCTCCTCAGTGATTCTAGTCCGACTGAACGCTGTTCTGAATGACCTCCCTGGAGCCCAACACGGACATTTTACAAATGAAAAAAATAAAATAATAAGGCAGTGAGGCAGAAGATGTGTTGATCTTCCTGGCTTACCTCGGAGGCGTTATAGGTGATCTGTGGGGGGCCTCTGCCCTCGGCCTGGCTGTAGCATCTCTGCTCCAGGACACAAAGCCGGTCCTTCTCCTGTGGGAAGCAGCAGAGACACCAGGCCTTTAGCTCTCAATGGCTAGCAGCACATAGCTAGTGGTGTGTGCTGCGTATCAGCAAGCAATGATATGTAGCATGATACAGGAATGTCACAATTAAAGATTTCCTCTGAGGACAGAAACAATATATATTATTATTATTATTATTATTATTATTATTATTATTATTATTAATATTACTGTTTATAGTAATAGTTCTGCAAACAACCTGGTTGACAACGGTTTTAACTTGAGAGGAGAAACGTTAGCAAACTATTTATAGATTGGAATATTGCTATTGTTATACAACTTAATTAAAAGAGAGTAAGATGGAATTCACCCTCCCCAGCTAGCATTTAGAACCAAGATGGCCGCTCGCTGAATAAGGCCCATAAACCAACCTTGTGTAGCATCTGCAGAATCAGGGTCCGGTCCTTGGCCAGCTTCTCACACTCCAGAGTTGCTTGTACTCCCAGCTGATTGGCCTGAGCCTCCAGGGCGGCCATCTTCTCCTGTGGAACACCAATCAGATCTCAGCATGCTGTCACATGACTGAAGTTGCTTCTTAAACTAGAAAACCCACTCAAAACAGGGTCTATTTATGATCACAAAGCGAAACACTGACACTACAGGTTGTTTTCTGTGGGGAATTATTTAGTCTCCATATTAAAACATATACATTTCTTCAAGTTTTCCATATCTCTGTACTGTTCTCTCTTACGAATAAAGTACCACAATAATAACCAAACTACTTTCAGGTTTTTAAATCTAATATGCCTTTAGTGGTTTTTGTGGTCTACATTTACATTGGCATTGAGTCATTTAACAGAGTCTTCCATCCCAAACGAAAGATTACATTTGCGGCATTTAGCAGACGCTGTAATACAAAGCAATTTACAATAAGTACAATTGTCAGAAGAAAGACAAACAATATATTGCTGTCGGTACAGTAATGACGTTCATAGAACCAAGAGCAAAGCACTTACAATCGCTAGGTTAACCCATTCCCCGTATACAACAGAGATAGCTAGCATAAGTTGCTACACAACTTAGCAATTATTTTTTTACAATCAAAAGTGGGAGGAGCTTCAGAAGGTTCCTGCTGCGACGGCCCTAGGAGAGGGCTGGAGGGCCAGGGGGCCCGGCCTGGTTACCTTCCTGCGGGACAGGCTGCGGTGGCACTCGGCCTTCTCCTGGAGGAGCTGGCTGCAGTGCGCCTCCTTCCTCTCCTCCAGGCTGCTCTCCTGCTCCAGCTGGCAGAACTCCAGCTCCTCAAACCTCCTGCCCCCCGCGTCCAGGGCCTCCGCCTCCTGGACACACACACACACACACATACATGCACGTACACACACACACACACACACACACACACATATACATACGCACACACAAACACAAACACACACACATACGCAAACAAACACACATACACATACCGTACATATACATGCAAGTACATACACACACATATACATATGCACACGCAAACCGACACATACATGCTCACACAAACACACACATTGAATACACAATCACACACACAAACAAACACATACACATGCATACACACACAAACATACAAACACACACACACACACACAAACATTATTCACCTGACTTTAACAAAAATCAAAATTGTGTTTTCTAAAAAAACATTTAGATAGAAATGATAGATGAACATAGAGGAACAATGGAGACAAAGGTGTTAACAACGTCACTATGTGTTACGTGTTAGGCGTGTCATTTACTGGATCTGGAAGGAGAGAGAGCAGTGGAAAATGAGCAGCCATCCAACATGACAGCGAAGGCAAACAGTGGTGCAGCCATCATTCACAGAGAGGCAACAAAACAAACAAACCCCACAGATCTTCTACACTCTATGATGGTTCCGCCGTGGGAGACAGAAAGCGAGGAGGGGGGGGAAGGACAGACAAGCGTGGTGAGGTCGGTGAGCAGGTACACCGGCAGTTCTGCAGCGCCTCAAACTGAAACAGTTTGCTGTTCCAGAAGCTACCGTATAGCCAGCAATGTGCCATGGTGTCTGCAGCGCTTACACACTATAGCTGAGAGCCATGGAACCAGAGAGAGAGAGAGAGAGAGAGAGAGCTTTGGGGGAGAGAGACACTGACCCTGTGCAGCCGCTCCTGTAACTGTTCCCTGTCAGACAAGACGCATCTATCAAGCTGTCTCTTCAGCTCACTGTACCCAGCCCTCTGCCTCTCCAGCACAGTCCTCTCTGCCGACACACTAGCCCTGCCCTAAAAACACACAGGCATCGTCACACACGCACACACGCACGCACACGCATGCACAAGGGCCCTTGCGCACGTTTCCATGTAGACTCAAATATACACACATGTTCACACATACACAAATGCACGCAGGTGCCCACATGTGCACATGCACATACAGACATAAACACACACACACACACACACACAAGTTCACACACTTTCTCGCACACACACACATAAGCACCTCCACATTGTCATACAAATTCAGATCCACAAACACACACACACACGAATAGGGGCCCGCACATTTTCCATTTTCTTGCACACACACACCAGCAAAAATAAATTCACACACACACACATACAGAAACGGACGTGCGCATGCACATGGAGAAACGAGCACGCAAACACACACAAACAGGTACACACATTGTGCACCCATACACAAATGCACACAGTCAATTATCTGTATACACCATGCATACAAATGTATCTGTATCTGTTTCCATGCACTACACAAACACACACACACACACACACACACACACACACACACACACACACACACACACACACACACACACACACACACACACACACACACACACACACACACACACACACACACACACACACACACACACACACACACAAACACTTCAAACCTGGCAAAACCCGGAACTGACTCAAACATCAAAGGGCCCAGCATCACAGTTAATAAGCCAAAACAGATTAGGTGTATTAGAAACAGAGTAGTCAGTGTGTTAATAGCTGCCAGGGTTGTAGAAGTTTCAGAGGAACAAACTTAAAAGAGACAGGAAGGAAAAAGCGAGTCAGTAATGAATGATGCATCTAATGTGCTTTCAGCTGCATTCTCAGAACAGGTGCTTTTATCATCACAGCTGTGGCTACAGACCGATTATATGGCAGGCATGTGGTTCCCTGATGGGGAAGTTGAGGTCAGTAAAGTCTTTCTGTTCATACAATTATCATCATCACTTTGAAACGTCCAGCACCGTAGTGGGAGGAATGCTTTTAGAGATGGCCTCACCACCGCCACAGAGGAGATCCTCAAGAGGAAACGTGGAGGAAAACAACAATGACGGAACGGGCTTCACCTCACTCTGCACGCACTGAGACCTCGACATCAACCCCGGGAGTGTGTTCAGCGGCCAGCCCGTACCCTGTGACTCGCACATGCACTGAGATCCCAGCGGCACTGGACAGGTGTCAACACTCATGTTTGGTGGTACTGAGCCCCCCTGTGTGGTCTCCCCACCTGGTCCTTCTCTCTCTGGGTGGCCTCGTCCAGCTGCTGCAGTCTCAGCTGCAGCCGTGAGATCATCTCTGACTCCGCCTCCATCTGCTGCTCTTCCTCCCGCCGCTCCGCCTGCAGCAGCGCACGCTCCATCTCCACCTGGACACGCACACACACACACACACACACACACACACACACACACACACACACACACACACACACACACACACACACACACACACACACATGAACACATGCACGCATACACACATGCACACACACACACAAACACAAGTACACAAACGCATATACACACACCCACGCACATACACACACAAGCAAACACACACGCATATACACACACCCACACATACACACACACACAAGCACACACACAAGCCAGGAGCAAACTGTCTAAATATGCACTCATAATATAGAGGTCTTATAGGCGGCTCATTTGTAAAGATAAATAATAGCGCTATAGATGGGATACTATTGAGAGACTAGATAAACATTAGATTGCATGCTATGGCAAGCTATGCTAAAACGTTACTATCCCTTAGTTAGGAGACGTTTATCCAACGCTAATTATAGTGGATTATAAAACAGATTATTAAGGAGCAGGTAGGGCATGTAGCTGACGGGGTGCTACATCAGACAACACGTGTGCAACACGTGTGTGCATGGCGTGTGTGCATAATATGTGTGCGCGTGTGTTCATGTGTGGCTGTGCTTCCATGCTGACCTCCTGCCTGGTCTCCTGCAGCTGCAGGTCCAGCTCGCTGACTCTGCTGCTGAGTTCATCCACGCGGCCCAGGGCCCGGCTCCTCTCCTCCCCCAGCGGGCCGTGCTGCTCCCGGGGGCCGGGGCCACGGCCCAGCTCCACCAGCAGGTCCTCACACTGCAGGGGGGGGGGGGGGGGGGGGGGGTAAGCCCTGGGTTAGAACCATGGAGGAACCAGCGATGCAGAACCCCCTCACCGGGTCTCGGAGTCTCTGGATGTTTTTATAGGAGCCTCCTGTGGTTGGAACTGGCTTTGACTGGCTGGGAAACGTTTGAGGAAGGGGTCCTGGTGGAGCGAGGCTAACCACACCTTCAGATCAGTGCGCAAAGGACAAGGCAGAGCCGTCCAATTAAAACAGCCCTCTAAATAAGACATGTAGGAGGGTAAACTGTGTCTTCAAGGTAAATAGCTTGCTAACCCACAAACATGACTTCCCCTTTGCCCGTAAGTGGGCACTGATTCATTGATCTACAAACAACACAACAAACACAGCAGAACCTGTGCTTCATTCCTACTCATGCCTTGCTAACTCCTTCTCACACATCCACAAGTGTGTGCATTCCAAAGTGCGTGAAAGCTAGTGTCATGGGTCAAAGATCAAAGGTCCCGACCCCTACCTCTTGGTGAGTGCTCTCCGTGCTGCTGGACTCCTCTCTCTGGTTCTCCTCGTCGTTCTCCGCCGTCATACGGGGCTTGTCTCCCCCTCCTCCGTGCAGAGCCTTCCAGCCTCCCCCGTCCGGGCAGAGGCCCCTGGCAGTGACCCCCTCCCCGGCTCTGGGGAACAGCCCCTCCCTCATGGCCTCCCCCGGGTCCCCCTGCGGGTCCTCCCGGTTGGTGTTGTACTCCGCACACAGACTCAGGATGGACTCCAGTCTCTGGCGCTCCTGCAGAGGGAACGGAGGGGGGGGGGGGGGTTGGGTCACCAGGAGGCATCGCGTGAATGCGTTTACATTTACATTTAGGGGATTCTGACTGACTCTTTAATCCAAAAGCGACTGACAACCATTCATTCACACATTCACACACCGACGGCGGAGTCCACCGCGCAGGCTGACAGCCAGCTCGTCAGAAGCAGTCAGGGTGAGGCGTCTTGCTCAGGGACACCTCGACGCTCAGCTAGGAGGAGCCGGGGTTCGTCCACCCGACAAGGGCTGGGTCTGCATCACGATTAGGAATTGCATGAATGCTTCCTTTGAATTCTGCTAAATCAAGGCACCTACCACCTAGCCTCCTACGCTTCCTATTTAATTCAGGCATCGATTCGGGACAGGCCTGTGCCACCTTATTACCTATATATTTGCCATCTATTTAGGAGGCATTCTCGCAATTGAGACGCAGCAATGGTGTTGGCACGTCATGCGGCTCGTGTTGCAGGGCGGCGGGCGCCCTTGGCTGACATTGTCCTGTTTGGGCAGCTGTCGAGCGCTGGCGGCGGACGGCCCCTGCAACCCGATAGCAGAAGAACACACAGCGCTGGAATAGTTTTCCCCCTCTCGCCACGAGGAAGGTCCGTAGCAGACTATACAGTACAGGGACGTTATACAGTTAGGTCGGGACTAGATCATATTTTACGTCTAGATTCTCCAGAATCCAGCGCACAGAGGATCTGTTACGCTATTCCTGCGGTGTTTAACTTTAACCGTGTGAGCCCGCTGGGTCACGGTGTATAGCACTAAGACGAGGTGGAATGGTTTCATTTGTACTCACTGAAAAATACATTGTTCAGTTCAGAAATCTTGCACCAAAGCACTGTGCTGACAAGACAGTTTGTCTCGCTGTTATCTTTCCCTCCCTTGCCAGTAGTCAGAACATCTCATTCACATTCAGTTCACAGCCAGAATGTTTCCCCATTCCTGGCATTTTTCAAAGGGGATTTCACTTGCTACAGTAAGGTCCTGTCCTCACTCATCCAGTCTTTGGTCCCAGACCACACTGTAATTTGAAAGAATCCAGTCCTGCAAAGCATGTTTTACGATGAAACTTATAGATTCAGAGGTGGTACTTGAGGGGGGCTCAGAGAGACAATCCTAAATGTCCTAGGAACCTACTTGTCCTAGGAACCTACCAGGTGTATATATGAGTCCACTGCGTGATGCAAACACGTGGTTATGCTTCATTAAAGCAGGGTTAAGATCACAAACCCCTTGGCTAAGGGGTTGAGGACGGCTGCATCCGTTGACTCACTCTCCAGCATGGATGTTGTGGAATGTCAGTCATCCACTCGTTAAAATAACCGTGCTTACTTTCATCACAAGGAAACTGTGACAGCTGTTTGTTTCTGGCGGTAATACCTTGTTCAGAAAACAGCAACAATTCACCAGAGATAGTGACAATACCGTGAGCTCAGATAGCGCTGAATATGAACAACAATGTCAATTTGAAGATGCACGATAAACACAATAGAATTCGTTACCAAAGAACCCAAAGCAATTCTTAAAGGCTCCAGTCCTGTTGTTCAAACAGGCTGCAGAAGTCAGCTTCAGTGTACTAAAAATATGCTTCTATTAGACCTGGATTTAAATAGCGTGTTAAGAATAATTGATTCATTCTTTATCATCAATCGATGCTGTTCGTCGACACAGCACCAATGCAACAGCGAGTCAACACCGATGACAACAACCCAAGCAACAAAAGTCGTGCAGCAAATGACTGCAGCAACGCAGTAGTGGGTCCAGTCAATTCCTCCTAACCAGCGCACCGATCTCCCAATCACACTGTCCAGCTCTGACGCCAACCTCGGCACGGTGAGGCCACACCGGCCTCCAGAAACCTCCCGCTCAGACACAAGCGCGTGTCGTCACTCCACTCGTATTTATTACCGCAGTCCATTTGGTCACTGAAATAGCCTGTGTACATGGAAAGCCAGGAATTCCTCCCTCCCACAACGCCCCCCCCCCCCACCCGCCCTGCAGCTGTCAAATGCGGGCTGGATTGTGGGGGGGGGGGGTAGTGGTTGAGCAGTAGGCTGTGGGCCACGTGCATGGCTGGAGGGGAGCGGTGGCAGGCAGATTGGTTGGTAGTAGAGACTCAGCATGGATTATAAAGTCCACACGACTTCTGTGAGAAGGAAGTCCAAGAAGTGGAGGAGGCGGCTTCAGTTCCACTCGAGGAAAGGTAAATATAGTGTAGTGCGGTGAGCAGACACACCCGCTGCTCGTCGGATTCCTCCGAGCGGGCTGCGTCAAGGGAATACACACCGCGCTGTCACTCAGGGCTAACATTGGCTAACCGGCGCCAGTAATCCCCCTGGAAGATGCCCCCCCCCCCCTCCCCTACCCCAATGCAGATATTCGATGATGTCTGCCATTGTTGATGCTAAACTTGTCCCACTTCAGACTGGTACAAAGCTGGACCTTACAGGGGCCACTGGCACACCGGATCTGCCGTAAGGGCCCGCATTAGGAAGCTCACCTGCTTCTCCATCTCCTGCTCGCGGAGGCGCTCCTCCCGCTGCCAGCGGTGGTACTCCAGCAGCTCGTCCTCGTTGTCGCTGATCTCCGAGATGCTGTTCTTCCGCTCTCTGGTGCGGGGCCTCACGGGGCCGGAGGAGGGGTCCCTGCTGCCGGCGCCGGCCCCGTGAGATCCTTTCCTCTGCCTCCCGGGGCTGGTGAGGGGCGAGGAACCCGAGAGAGACACCGAGGAGCCCTGGATCCCGGGACAGGAGCCGGAGTTGGTCCTCAGGTGGCCGCGGGGCTGCTCGCGGACCATCCCGCCGTGGGGGGCCTGGCTCTGGGGCTGGGCCTTGCGTTGGCCGCGGGGGCTCTCGGAGGCAGCTCTGCTGGCGGCAGAGGGGTGTGAAGGGAGGGAGGAGGAGGAGGAGGAGGAGGACGAGCCCTGGAGGAAGCCAGCTGTTGTGCTCCGGGACATGAAGGAGCTGTGGGGCGGCAGCTCTCTCTGGCCGCTGCCTCCTGCCCCCTCTGGAGTCCTTTGCTTCTGGGGGGCGACCTCGTCTCTGCGGGGGCGGAGCTGGCCCTGATCCCGCACGGGACTGGGCGGCCGGTTGTGCAGGGAGGGGCCCGAGACTCTGGGGCGGGCCGGCGGGGCCGGGGAGCCCCGTGGGGTGGGTCTCTGCGGGGCCGCGGGGGACGGACTGGGGCTGGGCCCCACGGAGACGTCCGCGCGGCTGCCTCGGAGGGACCGGGGGCTCTCGGCGACCCGGGGCCCCCCCCCGGAGCCGTCGCTGGGGGCCGCGGGAGGGGAGGCCCGCGGGCGTGGCACCGGGACGGGTTTGGCCCCCGGGGAGCAGGGGGGTCGCGTGGGGGCCGTCAGTCTGCTGCTCGGGTTCTGTCCGGGACCGGAGGACGAGGAGGAGGAGGAGGGGGAGGGGCAGTCGTAGTCACTGAACCCCAGAGGGTCCTGGAGCTGGGGGTCCGGGGGGATCATGGAGCTGTGGCCTGGGTTATCCTGGTGGTCAGCCGGACCTGGAATGCCCCCGCCGTTGGGAACGTTGCTGAAGTCTGCGAGGGAGATCATTGGAACTGTCTGATTAAAAGGGAATAAATACAGACAATACACATATACGTGCGTGTGTGTGTGCACCTAGACACACACACGCACACCTAGACACACTCTCATACGAACCTAGACACACATACCCAGACACAAACACATATACACACACACACACCCAGACACACACACCTAGACACAAACACACACACACACACACACACACACACACACACACACACACATACAACACACACATACACACACACACACACACACACACACACACACACACACACACACACACACACACACACACACACACACACACACACACACACACACACACACACACACACACACACTACATTCATGTGAGCATGTAGTTAACAGGCAGAGGCTAATGTAGCCCATAGGAAGGCTAGGATGTGTTGTTCCTTAGTGTGGTAATCCTATAGGGACCTGGAGCTGCTAAATATAAAATCTACAGCTACATGCTTCAATTAGACCGCGTGCAATCTGGGCCTTAGGCAGGAGAAGTGTGGGCACGAGCACACACACAGCAGAGACAGCAGGCGTGGCTGCTCACAGTGTAGGTCAGCCACCACGGGTTGGACCGCTATAAGGTCAGGGCAGAATGGGTCTGATATAGACTCAGCAGCAAGGTAAAGAGCAAGGAAGGAAGCTATACTCCGGTCAACAGGGCAGAAAAATAACCAAACATAATGGAAGGAACCGCTTGTGCTTCAAAGACATGGAATCAGAAGAAAAGGGCTTCTCTCCGAGTCTGCCGGTTTTATATAGCCACTGATTCAATCAATTCTCTTTTTATTGGGGTCAGACCCTGGGTGCCGAGTAATGATTGAATAAACCAGGTTACTTATAATGGAGGAGACTTGTACAAATGATATCTTTGTTCCGTTATTGCTCCTGCATTGGATGCTGGGGACAGAGAACTACTGCATACGTTCAAAATAAAAATAAACAATAACATAACGCATGCATTACATGTGAAAACAAACCTGGGGGGTTATTTTATTAATTAAAATGTAAGCTATATGTTGAAATGTTGAAATAAGATAACCTGGTGGGTATATAAGTGTTATTAAGTGTTCACCTGCTTGATGAGTTCTGCTGGCGTTCATACTCTTCATCCTGAGGGCTTCCTCTGGGTGGTTGAAGCGGAAAAAGGCAGACTGGCCGAAACACAGCATGCACCCTGTCGGGGAAGAGGACCGCCCAGGGGCCGTTAACAACATGTTGGTGAAGAGGACCGCCCAGGGGCCGTTAGCAACATGTTGGTGAAGAGGACCGCCCAGGGGCCGTTAGCAACATGTTGGTGAAGAGGACCCCCCCAGGGGCCGTTAGCAACATGTTGGTGAAGAGGACCGCCCAGGGGCCGTTAGCAACATGTTGGTGAAGAGGACCGCCCAGGGGCCGTTAACAACATGTTGGTGAAGAGGACCGCCCAGGGGCCGTTAACAACATGTTGGTGAAGAGGACCGCCCAGGGGCCGTTAACAACATGTTGGTGAAGAGGACCGCCCAGGGGCCGTTAACAACATGTTGGTGAAGAGGACCCCCCAGGGGCCGTTAGCAACATGTTGGTGAAGAGGACCGCCCAGGGGCCGTTAGCAACATGTTGGTGAAGAGGACCGCCCAGGGGCCGTTAACAACATGTTGGTGAAGAGGACCGCCCAGGGGCCGTTAGCAACATGTTGGTGAAGAGGACCGCCCAGGGGCCGTTAACAACATGTTGGTGAAGAGGACCACCCAGGGGCAGTTAGCAACATGTTGCCGTAAGGGCTAACGTCCACAATAAGGTGTTAAAAACAGCAGAGATGGTGGAACATAGGTGGTTAGGATTGGTGAGTAACTTGGAAAATATATACCTTTAGATTCATCCTTAATGTGTTGATGATGTCAGACCACATTACAAAATGTCTTCTTACATATACTGTATATTAGATATGGGAGGAATTAGGACTATTCCAATATGTCGAATTTGTTTTTATTTAATGCCTAATTATTTTCAGTACCCTATGGATCTGTGAAACAATATTACCATCTATGATTAAAAATGTGGTTGCATGCTGTAGAGGCACATTGTAATGTCACGTGGCCTTCTGGCAGAAACACCTTTTAGCAAAGTGTGAACTTCCATATTACAGTAAGTGTGAGGGAATAAGTGAAGCGGAGAAAGAAATCAAACATGTGCAGAAGTGACTCATCTAATCTCATAATGTCCCTCGTGTCACTAAACGTGTCAACACATTCAACACAGTTTCATCATGGGAATTATTATAATTAATAAGCAGTATCACTTCAATGCACCTCATTACTGTACAAACAATCACATTAACCGAGAAAACAACTCACCCCAGCATGGATTAACTCCCTTTCCTTACCAACGCAAAGTTGAAACCCCCCATAGGGAACAACATACAACAACAACAACACCTTGAACAGCAAGTGGCTGCTAGCAGTAGGTCCTTAAAGTGTAGCGGTTATATAGCAGCTGACCCCGGCTACACGCGCTGGAGGCTAACTCTGTCCTGAGGGGCATTATGGTTGTGGGCTTGGGGCTGGAGTCCTGTGTCATGAGCAGTGAGGGATAGGGTGGGGGGGGTGGAGGGAGTAGGGTGGAGGGTGGGTCTCTTGGTTGTGCTGTAAATAGTGGCCTAGGTTCAAGCTCACAAGTGTGTATACTTTTGTAACTGTCCATAGGTTTGAAGTGAGCTTTGTTTTAGGCCAGGAAGACCTCAAACGAGTAACACTGCAGATCTTTGTCTTTTACTGACGTTTAGTAAAATAACAATATTTTTGGTTGGATACTCAATGTTTATTTTTTGGGTGAATTATAGTCTCTGGAAACAATAGTCTTTAAATGGATCACCAAAGAAAGTTGGGTTTTGGTATGTTTATATTTCTTTCCCAAGTCCATGGTGTGCTTTTGTTTATATATTTGAGGATACATTCTAGTTACTGTAATAGAGAGGGAAAAGGACAGGGGACCACATTTCCATTTTGACTCAAATACGACCAAAAAAAAGGGAGAAAGAAAGATAGAGAAAAGAAAAGAAAAAGCTGAGAAACTAAGGAAGAAACAACAAAAGAAGGAGGGAGGAAGCAAGGAATGAATAATAATAAGGAAGGGAGGACAGACAAACAGACAGACAGAAAGACAGATGGACGGAGAGACAGACAGACAGACAGACAGATAGTCAGTCATTCAGACAGACAGACAGACAGACAGACAGACAGACAGACAGACAGACAGACAGACAGACAGACAGACAGACAGACAGACAGACAGTCAGCCAGCCAGTCAGACAGACAGACAGATAGACAGACAGTCAGCCAGTCAGACAGACAGACAGACAGACAGACAGTCAGACAGACAGTCAGCCAGTCAGACAGACAGACAGACAGTCAGACAGACAGTCAGACAGACGGACAGACGGCCGATGGGCTGCTGTCTCTACGGCTCTGTGCTACCTTGGGTGAGGCGCGTGGGCCTGGTGACGGCCAGGCCGTCCACAGAGCACTGGTTCCCACAGGGGTAGAGGGTGAGGCAGCCCGCCTGGTGCTGGATGTAGCAGTGCTGGGGGGCCACGCCCGCGCCCTGCAGGGGGATGTCTGCCTCCTCGCTGCCCAGCGTGGTCCTCCCTGACGCAGCCACACAGCACAGGGAAGACGCATGAAGACAGACGTGGGACATCCCCCAGACTTCACCCCCCACCCTGATCGTGTTGAAATAAAGTTTTGTGCATCTTGTATCTTGCCACGCTCTGATTAAACGTGTGGAGCTCACTGTTGCTGGGGTGAGTCACCAATCGGCTATCGAATGGATGAACCAATCGGATGATATGCATGATAGGACTTTGAAGGTGTGTTTACAGTGTTTAGGAGATGAAGTCAATGTGATGCAAAATGGAATCATTCGATGTCCTCAAGTCAATTAATGTGATGTACTATAATAATTTCTCTTAATAAATTAATAATCGTGCCTAAAAGAGAGAGGGAACGTGAGAGCTACAAAGAGAAACACACACACACACACACATACAAGAACAAGAGAGAGAGAGAGAGAGAGAGCGAGAGCGAGAGAGAGAGAGAGAGAGAGAGAGAGATAAAGCCAATAAAGGCTTACCTTCGAGCAGGGGCAGCAGGGTGATGGCCACACTCAGGCGTCCACTTCCCAAACTGACCAAGTGGGGGCGCTCTGCCTGGACCTTCAGGGACTTTCCCGTGTCATACACGTCTAGAGGAGTACCCTGTAAACACACACAATGCAATCCTCATCCCCCTCTGCTCCCACACACTTTCTGCTCGACCATTTCCACTTTTAAAAGCCCCACCTGGAGCACATTATACACAGAAAGCTTTGACCACACACCACCAAACCTAAAGCCATCCAGAACTGGCAAACGTATTCTCAATAGTGGAAACAGTACAGTCAATGTGCGTTGCTTTATTGAGCCTCGTACTGAGAATCCTGCTACATTCAAACAGGAAAAGGTCAAAGTGTCCCAGAGGAGGGCAGCAGAGAGACCAGGCAGGACTCACGTGTATGACCTGGTGGGTCTGTCGGGGTCCGCGCTCCGCCCCGGTAGTCCTGCTGGCGTGCTCCATGTCAGCGGGCGTATCTGGGCTTGTATCGGACGCGACACTCGACTCCTGGAGAAGACAGGCAGTGGAAACATGTCAGGTCTCAACCGCTGCTGGGGGAATAGACGTACTACGGTAGCAGGGCAATTAGCACACTGCTCTCTTTTCGGAGCTGTCCCACTTACACGCGCACGTGACGTTCACTCCCTCTGAAAGAAACGAAACGCGTCCCTCCATATCGCCCGGAGAGCCACAAGTTGCCACTGGTCTGTGATTTATCTTTTTAAAGGGTTGCCAAAAGAAAATGTGTCAAAAAGGTCTCCATGAATCTCTGACGCCATCTCCTGACAAAACACCGCCAGCTATCCGAACGCTAGCAGGCATTGCGGGCCAACGGCGGCTTTGGTATGCTGTGCTCACTGTGTCTAACGCGCTCTTGATGTTGGAGTTAGTGAGTGTGTGTTGCGGTGCATGTGTGCTGCAGGTGGAGAGGAGACGCTGGTTCATTGCCAATACTGACTGTGATTCTCCATGACTCATAACAGAATCTCCCGGAGACGATCTCGACATTCACAGCAGACAGATGCTGTTGATAACATCCAGATGTCCACACATGCCCGCTGAAACCCACAGAAGGAAGAAGCAACCCAAAGATGAGACAACTGACTCTCGTGACTCTGTCCCTGTGTGTGTCTCTTCCACAGATGAACGCACAGGTGAACAAACAATCACTTTCCTGGACAAACAGACAATCATCTGTATGTTTGTCTGTCTGTCTGTCTGTCTGTCTGTCTGTCTGTAGATGATACCTAAGCTTAGAAACGGTATCATCTACACCGTAGAAACGGTCTTGACAGTAGCATTATTTGGATTTGATCAATAAACAGACAAACTAAATCCCCCATTACACCAAAAAGCTTGATGTTTAGCTGGATATTTAACAGATTATCTAATTTTATTGAAAAACATTATTTTTCAACAAGCCGAAGCAAACTCGCGTGGGAATTTGACTCAATTCAGGGGTTTGATTTGTCACATTAATAGTAAACCAATAGTCCTCTTTTGGTTCTCACTGATGACATCACAGCTCTGTCTCGCCCACCTCATCGAGCCCCGGCTATTCTGGAAGCCCATTGGTCAGTGTGGAACGCCGGGTGCTGTCCCTGCTCTCAGTGATGTCACCCCAGGGTGAGGCAGCCGGTGGATGACTAGGCCGTACAATTGTACCCAGTGTGTGTGTGTGTGTGTGGGTGGGGATGTATATGACTTGGTGGGCACAGGAAGCACAGAGAATACAGGCTCCCTCTCTGTTAAGCAGTGATACTGGTCCCAAGTGCCCCCCAACACACAATCTCACACACACACACACACACACACACACACACACACACACACACCTACAACACTGGCCTGCTCTGACCCCCATATCCAACACAATTAGGGAGGGCTGGGGAGGGGGGGGGGGGTAAGAGACAGGGCGAGAGAGAGAGAGAGAGAGAGAGAGAGAGAGAGAGAGAGAGAGAGAGAGAGAGAGAGAGACAACCTGTTACATTATCTCTATCTCTCAATGACTCTATCTATCTTCACTCAATCTCTCTCTCACATACACACACAAACTTACATAGACAGTCAAACAGACACACACACACACACACACACACACACACACACACACACAACCACACGAATGCTTCCATAAACCTCACAGATTCTGTGTACACACCCAGCCAAGGGAATAGTTTTAAGGGCTGCAAATCCATGGCCTCCCTCTGTAACCAGTCATTACCGGGCCAGTTCTGCCCTTTAGCGTTGCCACGGGCTTCTGAAAATAGACCCGGCCAGCCACAGAGTCTGGGCTGGTACTTTTAAAGAGGAATGACTTCTTCATATAAAGAGATTGACGAGTGAGCTTTCAGAAAATGGGTCTAAAATACACAACGCTGTAAATAATAAACTCCTCTTAATGATGTATGAATCCTGACTTGGTAATGTGACACACATTTAAGACACTGTCACGGAGCCGGTGTTTAGCGTAACTGCACTGTAACACACACAAACAAACGCACATAACACACACGTCTGATCCAATGACATGCACTCCACAGCACTCACAACCAAACAAGCTTCTCCACCATAGGGAGGTTTAACAGATGAGACGAGCCAGCCCTCACCCTCTGATCCCCCTCCATCTCCTCTCCTCCTCCTGCTGCTTGTACCTTCAGCAGCTGTGCCGTGTGTGAGCTCCCTTCATCCCAGCCTAGTGTCGGTCCTTTAGGGCTTCATGTTGATGTCTTCCTGCCTTCCGCTCTCATTCAACCCCACCACTGGAGCCGTGATCCTTACCTCGCTACAACACACCCCCGGCCGTCACCACCACCACCACCACTCCTACCGCTCCACTGCCCTCTTTCCCTCCCTCACCCCCATCCCAGTGCAGGGTTACACCTTCCACCCCCAACCCCACGCCCCCACCCCCACCCCGCCCTATCCACTTGTAGCCCAGAAGAGGGAGGGTGGCTGGGAAACATTTGGGGCTGACTTCCTAAACACAGTCTTGAATGCTACTGAAGCTCTCCTGGCTACATTTCCCAATCAGGTTTTCATTTATTCAAGTTTTCAGATAGTTGCAGATATCCAAATGATATATTGATTATTTTTTTATCGCTTTGGCAGAAACTTTTAGTCAAAGCAGCTCACGTCGTTTCCCTGGATTTGTGTCCTTATGGAGCTGGTAAGGGGTCAGGCATCTTGCTCAGACGCCTACAGGTATAGACTACTACAGGACATTGGGGCCCACGCCCGGTACATGTTGGCTGTGAGTCCAACACCATAACCACTGCCAGTGGTTCTTAAACTTTTTATACCCCGTACCACTTCAGAAAATATTTGTCCCCTCTCAAGTACCACCATTATGACCGATGTTGTAAAACATAGCAAAAGACAGTAGTGTAGGGCCTGCCCTATTCAGCGACGTACAGGGGTTAATGTATTTCCATTCACACTAGTATTTGGATAAACTTATCCCGGCACAAATACATGAGCATGCTGAACAAACAAACTTCACTCCTTGGAAACGTGTCCTTCCCCAACACAAATACACTTATTTTGAGACTCAGCACTGAAGATTAAATAAGACCGGTACAAATGTGTCATTGGGCTCTGGTGCGTGGTGTGATTTTTGGTTTCCGATTGCTTAAGTTAACACACGGGGGGGAGGGCAGGCTACTCCGGACGATGGGGAACCCTGATGGAGTTCACATTGTCAACAGAAATGTTATTAGAAACCGCAGCTTCCTGTTTGGAGACACGTGTACACATGACAGTGATGCAGATGATCAGGTGGGTGGGTGGGAGTCGTAGCAGTGGGGGAGGGAGGTGGAGCTGAGGTGGTGGAGAAGGAAAGGTTTGTTGAGCACAGCTGTGTATGATCCGTTCCTCGGTGGCTGGAACACAAAAACACTATGTTCCACAGGAAGTCGGCCTGCCCATGAGCCATCTCTTTCAGATGTCCCACAGGAAAATGTTTTGGGGGAGAGGAAGAGGCAGAGAGAGAGAGAGAGAGAGAGAGAGAGAGAGAGGAGAGAGAGAGAGAGAGAGAGAGAGAGAGAGAGAGAGAGAGAGAGAGAGAGAGAGAGAGAGAGATGGAGAGAGAGAGAGAGAGAGAGAGTGCAAGTGAGCGAGTGTAAGGGAGAGAGTGGGAGAGCGAGGGAAAGAAACAGTCAACTATTGATCTCTCTCGAGAGTCACTTCCCATGGTCGGGGTCACTTCAGAAGTGCCGGCGGAAATGCAGAGGGGGGAGAAAGCGGAGGC
>NC_082388.1:10907512-10957512 GCF_031168955.1 Gadus macrocephalus
AAAATATTAAGACACATGTGTGCTTAATTACCCAATAGACAGCCATGGCGGGAGTTTTAATATCACATTAAGCCTGCTGAAGGTGACATGACAATGAGGCCATGGACTTCTAACTGCATTTTAAAAACATAACTGATAAACGATTTCAGAAGGTTTATTGGTTTACTTTATCATTAAATATGGGCTCTTAAAATAGATTACCATAAGAGTGTACGAGTGCAGGACACTTTTAAATTACCTGCATCGAGTTAACCTGATGTGTTTTATAAACGGTATTCGAATCTATGTTCTCAACAGAGGCCAGCTCTGCAGTAACTTGGAAGTTTCTTCACTGAAATGACTTTTGCAGGCAATCTTCTGCAGTGCTGCAGAAAACGGTCCTAGGCCTACTTAACTCGGGTCTCGCTTTGAGAGTAGTCTCTATTGTGCACCATGTGCCCAAACTACTAAACATGGGACCAGCTATGCTTACAGGGGCCAAGACATAGCGCTTAGATAACACCCAATGTCCCCATAAAGGTTATACGATGTAAAACCAGTTAAATTCGACGCCAGTATCTCAGTGTACAAACCACCCATCAGTCAGTATTAAAAACAAGGGTTTATTCAAAATTGTGAGCAAAAACGTAAAGAACAACGCGAGAGGAATGCAATAAAAGAAACAGCTCTTTCAGTGAACAATTGGGTGGCCCTTAAAAGGGCCGTTGGGGTATCAAGTCATTGAGGATCAGGGCAGCAGCCTAGTACTCCTGGGACTGAGACGAGGCCTTCTTCCCCGCCTTGCCGGCACTGGGCGCCGCAGCCTGCCCGCCTGTCTTCTTCGGCAGGAGGACGGCCTGGATGTTGGGGAGCACGCCTCCCTGGGCGATGGTCACCCCGCCGAGCAGCTTGTTCAGCTCTTCGTCGTTACGAACCGCCAGCTGGAGATGTCGGGGGATGATGCGAGACTTCTTGTTGTCCCTCGCAGCGTTGCCAGCCAACTCCAGGATCTCGGCGGTGAGGTACTCCAGCACGGCGGCCATGTAAACAGGAGCTCCGGCACCCACTCTGTGGGCATAGTTGCCCTTCCTCAGCAGACGGTGGACGCGGCCGACAGGGAACTGCAGCCCGGCTCTGGAGCTGCGGGTCTTAGCCTTTGCGCGGGCCTTTCCGCCGGTCTTTCCTCTTCCAGACATTTTCGATGATGATCGCGTTGGGGTAACTGCTCAAAACTAGCACTGCAGCTCGCTGATAGTCCTTGGTTGAGGTTGACCCGGATATATATCGTTACAGAACAAGCCCCGCCCACACGGTTGAGTAGGTTATGAACAAAAAAAACGATTGGTTTGAGTACTTCACCTATGACCAATCAGGTTCGCGGTTCGAGAAGAGGATTTTCCCTCCTTCGTGCCATTGGTTTATGTGCCCGCCTCTCAAGTTTTAGCGGCAATCAGGACAGCTTTTTTTAAACTTTGAACATTTTGGCGCTCTGCACATTCTGTAACCGTGGCCAATCAAACTACACACACATCTGTTCTAGACTGAGAGGCTTGAAAAATAATTTATTTGCAATATAGTAAACATTATTTTCACATTGAGGGCATTTCAAATTGTAAATGGCATATGACAATAGTTGCCTTACCTTTTACACAACATTTTTCTGTGGTTTTATTGGCGAATTTAAAGGTCAAACGCAGATGTAAGATGTTTATTGACATTGGGTGATGGCTTCCTTTTGAACTTTGGTGGTCATGACCCTATCTTTCTATCTAAGAACTCTATTCTTTCGTACGGTAGAAAATGTCTTAAATTAGCAGTTCTGAACTTAATGTTTGCACACATAACATACCATCTTTCCTTAGTTCCCATACTAAGGTTGTCTTTTGAGGAACAAATACTAACAGACAGGACATATCTCTTGTACAGTATATTGACATACAGCCCTGAGAAATCAGCATCTGTTGAATTCAATTATATCCTGTAGCTCCAGATTCAATGTTTTTTTACTCAACCTGAATTATATATTTACAAATCTATAACAATATTGCTGATGGACATTTCTTGAATTAAATCATATGCTTGTAAATAGGTTTATGGAGGTAAAAGTTATTAGAACAATGTTATTTGATGTGTGGAGGTAACTGCAAGATCACAAGACACCAATACATAATTGCCAGTGTGCTTGCCACACCCGTTACCAGATAATTATTCTGTATAAAATAGAAAGAAAAAATGAATTACTGCAAAAGGTTTTACACCCTTAGAATACAGTAAACATGCATGCATAACATGACACTTAAATGCTTTTTATTGAAAACACTACTGGAAATGAAGAATTGAGACTATATTCTATGATGTCTTGATGTTCAGGGTTCCCCTGTTGCAGTTATTTATGTATTTATATTTGATATACAGTTTATGTAGGGTTGTTATGCTTGCAAAGCTCTCTGTTTGTTTCTTCACTCAGTTGTTTAAATACAAACAAATAAAAATGAACATGTTTTGATTTGTGAGCGTTTGAGTACATGTGTTACTATTTCATTGTATGTCTCTTCATGGAACTACCAAACAATATAAAACAATACCTGCAATGTTTTGCCTACATTAAGTTACATTAAAAAACCTTATTAAAAACCCCAAATGTATAAGCAAGACTTTTATGTACACCTAATTCCAGATCGAGGCATTGATTTATTAACTCGTAAATTATTAAGTACATTATTTTAATTTACTATACAAAATAAAAATAAACACACAAATCAATGTTTATAGCCTACTATACAACTCAACACAAATAGCGCTAAAATAGCACTTGAATTTTTTAAGTCAGAGTAGTACATCACTTTTTCCTAAAGTCCTATGCGACTCCAATCAGTTCATAAAATAATGTGCTAATGACAACAAAATAAAAACGGTAACCAGAGTGCAAACAATAGTAATATCCGTATGTCAATAAATAGTTGTTACAGTTACAATCCCATCTCCAGTGCCCCCTTGTGTATAAAAGCGCATACAGCATTTCATCATTTGTATCTGATTCACAATTAAGAAGGAGCACTATGTACGGTTTGTTTTGTTTCTTTGTCTATACAGTCAGTAGTCAGAACACAAAGTTAAAATGGCCACACATGTCTTAATGTATTTACTACACCTGCCAGGTGTAGTAAGTACATTATTCCAAGCCTTAATTTGAATAACATATATTAAAACGTTTTAGTCATTGGCATAAAAAAAAGAAATGCAACTCGCGTGTTTCAACAATCCACAGGTATATTGCTGGTCGTATTGCCCATGTCGAACAGTCTCCAAATCTTACTCAATGACCCTCTAATCCCCAGCAGCAGAGGATACAACCCCCCCAAAATAAGGAAAACACCTTAAATACCACATGAGGTGTCACTCGTTATACCTCCTTACGACTGCTCCCATGTTGTCCTGAAGTGCAGGTGTTTCTCTCCGAGTCCTTCCCAGGGGAGTCTTTGCAGAGACCGACAGGTGAAGCATCGCCCGCCCGGGGCGCATCGCCCACCTGTCTGTGATGTCATGAATGATGTCATAGTGCTTAGCGTCCCGTCAGCAACAGCACACGAAACCGAGGTCGAAGAGGAGGTCCGCGCCAACACCCGCGGCCGCCGCCGCCGCCGATCCAACCGAATAAAGTGACCCTGCGTGGCTGTGATCCCGGTCGCCGTGGCGATCAGTTCCCCGGCGCCCCGGCTCCTCCGTTGGCGGCGCCGCCGCTCTTGGACTTCCCCGACGAGCGGAAGGAGAAGCGCTTGATGAGGCGGCGCGAGAAGCTCCCGGAGCTCTTGCGCTTGAGGGTGGAGGCGGCGGGGGCGGAGGCGGCCGCGCCGGCGCCCTCCCCCGTCTGGGAGAGGTCCTCGTGGGACTGGCTGACGGCGGGGTCCTTGTCCCGGCGCCGTCGGCGGAACAGCAGCTTGGAGCCGCTGCGGAGGAAGCCCACTGGGGGACGGGGGGCAGGGGTACAGGGGAACGGGGGGCGGGGGGGCACAACGATGGACGTCATTGGTCCAGTTTAAGAAGTTGGAATCGGACCAATGACCCGACTTTTACACCCTCATTTCGATATTATATATAGCACTCATTATTTAGGTTTTAATAGTATTTCCTTACTACTTTGATGCATTTGTCTACCTTTCTGTTAAACTGGTCCCATGTGATCGATATTTACAGACCTATAAAAGAAGCGACCATGACTTGGACAGGGATCTGTCAGCGAGAGAGACGAAAGGGGGCGCTACCTTTGTGGTCCTTGAGGCTGCGTGTCTCCATGACGCCGTTGGAGCCGGTGTCGGACTCCACGTCGTCGACCGAGGGCCGCTCCGACGCGTCCGACGGCGTCCTCTCGTCCGGGTCCGGCCGCGGCAGCGCCCCCTGGTGGTGGGCGTGCATGGCGGCGTCCATGGCCGCCGCGTAGCCCTTCGACAACGCGTTGTCGTCCTCTGAGAGGGGGGCCTGGCAGAAACACACTCGGTGTTAGTCCATTGCATACCATCAGATCAGGGCATAACCCTGATCGGTTTTATCTGTGTGGTGGGACAAAGCAATTGGTTACATTGGAGAATTAGTGAATGGAAGCAAATGTTTACCGGCAGAATATAAAATAACTCCTAATTTAACAGGCTTTTGATCTCTAAGTCAGGTAGGCCTATTAATAGATACACTTTTTTGTATTTTTTAGCCAATTACTGTGTAGGGGAACGTTTGACACATTTTCAGTAGGACGCGTGGAGCACGCCCTGGCCTGGTTCGGAGGTTCTCCACAGGTTTCTAATTAAAAGCGTGAATGCGGTGACACAATTTCCTCGGCCCTGACCTTTGACACCCCTGAGATAATGAGCGTGCTCCTTTTAGTCGGAGTCTTCCTGGAGACTCTGCCCGAGGCGTCCGTCAGCTGCCTGATGGCCGTCTCTGCTACGGGGTCCAGGCCGTTGGTGACTGGGGGGCTCACTGGGGCGTTCAGCACACACACACACACACACACACACAGACACACACAGAAACACACACACACACACACACATAGACACACACAGATAGACAGACACACACACGCACACACACGCACACACAGACACACACACACACACACACACACACACACACACACACACACACACACACACAGATAGACAGACACACACACACACACACACAAATGCATATCCACCCACACATAGAAAAAGCCAGAAGAAACAGGAAACACAAGTTCTAAATTATTCAAACTCATTCTAAAGATGGCCCACACCCTTGTCAGAACATATTCCCTAACCATACATTTTGTCAGAGGAGGGTAAGGAGTGTAAGGAGTTGGTGTCAGCGTTCGATTTGACAAACGATTACTTAAACGTGAGAGTTTGATGTGCGGTTTCACATGTCAGAACACTGTCTGTTATGTCTTGTGTGTCATTTGTTCTGAGGTTTATGTAGTGCAGCTGTCACAGTACACTCTCAGTTGTATTCCCCTGTAGGGGTCCTGGATTAACTGCATCCAAACATAGTGTCTTTCAATGTGCCTGAACACCAGGAAGAGCAGCCTGGTGCTCTAAATGCCCCTGTTCACACACAGGAGCTTTGTGTATGTCTGTACCTCTCTCTGTAGTCTGAAGCTTATTATAGTGTTCCGTTCCCTACTCACAGCTGGGAACTGGGCTGCCCCTGCTGTCAGACAGGACTGTGGGTCCCTTCTCCGTCACCTCCACCTTGTAAGGGGAGGGCAATGGGGATTCACCTGCAAAGAAACACACCCACATGTAGGTAAACATCCAAACCAGAGAACGCACAAAGCCCCCGCTGTTATCAGTAAAGCAGTCGGTAGGACTTCGAAGTTGATGTTGCGAGATATATTTTGGCAAGCCGAGACCATTGGTGCCCGCCCCAATTACAGACCGACCGTTTTATTCTGTTTCAGTTTGGTACCCGCACGTTCCCTTAGTTAAGTCCATTGGGAGCGCCACGGACACGGGGGATATCGGAACGAAAACTAATTCCGCCCGCCGTACCTTTTTGACACCATCGCTAGTAAGACACAATGTTTCGCCTCGGCATGATCGGAGGAGATTTCGGGCAATCCTTTGATAGACAAGAAGTGCAAGGAAAAAAAAACGCAGAGGCGTGCGTTTGTGTGAAGACTGCTGGCCTCTTCAGACCCCCCACGCAGACGGACCCTATAAAGACACACTCTCCCCGCCGTTGATGAGCCATGACACACCTCGGTCGCGCTCCTTGGGCCGCGACTGGACCGTGGTAACCGTGGTGACGATGGTTCCGTCCGGCATGACGGTGCGGTCCACGTCCACCTTCTTGGTCGGGGTCAGCGAGCTGCGGAGCGACGAGGGGCTGTGACCCCCGCACGACCCCTCCGACTCCACATACAGCAGCTGTGTTTGGGATGGATTTATTAGATTATGGATGATGCGTATTTAATTATCATATGTGATATGTGATACAGAAGGAGATTCTGTATCGATGTATATTTTTTACATATTTTGTATTATATAAAAAACATATAACAAATTATATTTGATCTATGTTATATATTGTATACATTATATGTACTTAAACATATTCTATTTTATATAAGATTCAATTCCCAATATGCCTGACTATTTTCAAGTTACAGCAAGAGACCATTTCTTTATTTGTATCCCCAACTGTCCCACACAGTTCACAGAATTAGTTTGAAACACATTTTTAAACTGAGTTTATATTCTAGCTCAAACTGTTAAACTGCCTGCTAATTTGGTACTTTTCCGACCTTGGAGTTATAAAAAGAAATGGTCTAAAATACAAATATGGCCACAGTTGGCTAGTATGATATAAAAATATATATTTCCTTCAAGTAGGTCAAGCCCATTCCCTCCAAGATCAAGATCTGAAGAGACGTTTGACTGCAGCTGCCACTAAAACCAGCGTTAACCCTGCCGGCTCACAGGCATTAGTATAGCTACGCAAAACAAATACAACTATACAAGTATCACACATCAAACATAAAAGTGTACTTTAACCTCACATCGTTGCTCTCAAGCGTTTGAGCCAACACATACATGTGTGGCCCCTCCCCCGCCCTCCAGGTGAACTCACCTCTAAGGTGACGGTGACGTCGGGGGCCAGGCCGTGCCCGGGGCTCACCGACACCGTGAGGGGCCCGGTGGGCCCCTTACCCCCCACGTCCAGCGCTATGGAGGCCTGCCCAGGCAGGAACTCTACAGGGAGAAGGTCAGCTGGGTTAATAAGACAGCATTTACTCTACCATGTGGCATTAAGGGCAGGGACACATGTTGCACATTTTTCATTTGGTTAGAATTTTTTGGTTTAGCTTGACTAGTTAAAGACACTGGAAACAGGCGTCCGACTCAAACCAATTATTAACCATTGTTATTATTTCATGGAGGACCACCGAAGCTTCAGGCCTTTCATCGTATACTTTACATCCATGTAGAATCAGAAATGTAGTGTTGCCGACTAATCTAATAAGAACCCACACACACAGAAGTGGAGTTGAGTGGAGCGTCTCCATGACAATTTGGGCATGAATGCAACACAAAGACGTAAGTGTTTGCCCTACACTTTGGATGAGGTGTCAACCGCAATATGCTAACAACTGGCACTGTAATGCTAAGTGTGTAGACAGGGCCATTTGTTCTGAGTATCACATACAGCGCTTGCCTCCACATGCTTGTCGGGTGAATCGGGAAGGAACAAAACGGCCGACAATATAGACGAGAAACCCAAACCGACTGCTGCAGTCTGACTGGTTGGTTTCCAAGTTCCCCCTCTACCCAAAGTGAACTTTCACTGGTAAAACTACAAATGACCCGTAAAGTGTGTTGAACTAGTTTACTGCTGCAGTCGGACTACCATCCACAGAGAACCCAGTGCAGCTGGTTCTGAAGGGCCCAACATTGCTATCACCTCAATTGTTCCAGTAACAACATCCACCGCCACAGGAATAACTACTAATGAACCGAGAGGATACTCTCCTGAACGCCTTCTGCCTGATCATCTAGTGAACAACTATCTAAATCACTTTATAATAACTACAAGAAATAGTAGTTCTTATAAAGTAATAAGCTACTTTTTTTTTTAGCTAACTCAAAATCAAAAGGTTCAAGGCTAAATTGGACCGGGGAGGCGGAGTGTTGCACCGAGAGGGTCGGACTCCAAAACAAAGGGATCCGGGTTTGATCCCCCATTTCCACATCCTAACCTATAGATATCCTCGAGATGCTCAAGGACTTGCTCATTAAGGACCTGTGTCTGAATTCTGTTCAGTGATCGATCTCAGACCCTATCCAGATGAATTTAGACTCAACTAAACGATGACTCAGCGGGTTCTGGGAGAGACCACGTGGATGTGGCGGTGTGTTCTGGGGCGGACTTTGCCTCGTCACCGGGCTGCGCCCTAGCGCTGAGCGCAGGCCTCCCTTGCAGCCAGCGGTAGTAAATTACTATCGAGTGTTGCCTTACGCTCTCTGGCGCCGCTCTGCTCCAGGAGTCTTATCCTCAGCTCTTTGGTCTCGGGCTGCAGATCCCTTTAAAACACACACACACACAAGCGCACACACACACACACACACATACGCATACAGCCACGTTCACACACACGCACACACACACACACACACACACACACACACACACACACACACACACACACACACACACACACACACACACACACACACACACACACACAGGCATACGCACACAGCCACCCGCACACATAATGCAGACACACATATGCATACAAAGACACACACACACACACAGGCATACACAGATACACACACACAAGCACACACGCAGGAAACGAAAATCAGCAGTGGTGTAAGAATTTAAAGCAAAACTCTGCTACACAGATCTTCCAGCGCATCCCTCAAAGCGCCCCGATAAGAGCAGTCAGGAGAGGGGTGGAGCACTAGAGCACTGTGCCGACGCAGGGCCTTTCCATCGGCTCACTGAGATCCGCTGACAATGCAAACATACGTTCTGAATGCAATACACTTCAAACACATGCCACTGCTGAACGGGTGTCAGACTGTGTACACTGTTTCAAGGTACTGAAGACCATGGACACAACGATGCTAGGATATTATAATAGTCAACTTCTTGAAATGCTGCTTCGCTGCTGAACAGCCTGAACAGAAATGCTGGTTTCCGGGTCGATTCTTCATAGTATGTATCACCATGAAAGGCCAGGTTCATACTACAAACGAGGGGTAAAGTCAAAGTGCTTACAATGTTATGTCTTCACTCCAGCCCAGTGAGCAGGCCGGGCTGCCAGGTACGCACACAAACCCAGTCCTCTTCTCTGTGGATGACTGGTCCAGACTCAACACACAGCACAGCTCAGCTGGGCTGGTCCACTGGCCTGCACACACAGGCCCGAACACACACACACACACACACACACACACACACACACACACCAGACACACCAGACACACACACACACGCACACACACACACACACACACCAGACACACACACACAGACAGACACAGTCGCACACACATGGGCACACAGACAAACACAGAGCACACACGCACACCTTAGCACCCGGCGGGGAACATGGCTAGACGTGGTCCTGGGACAGAACAAAGGCAGGGAACAAAGGTCTGACCTTTATGGCAGGTTGCCCTCAGCTGGCGGAGCGTGAGCCGGTGAACGGGCACGCACTGGGGAGCAGGGGTCAGCCACCCAGACTGGTGCTCCGGAGTGACCTGAGCACCAACACACAACAGCACACATCTGACGTCCAGCGCCAGCCACGCCTTTATGACACAACCCCGGTGCCTAGAGGCTCTGGCTGGCTGAGTTTGAGTTGCAGCACAAACACTACTGGGAGTTCGACACGAGGTGCCACGAAGTCAGCTGAAACCCCGGTCTGTTTTTAACAGA
This sequence comes from Gadus macrocephalus, assembly GCF_031168955.1. Classification (NCBI taxonomy): domain Eukaryota; kingdom Metazoa; phylum Chordata; class Actinopteri; order Gadiformes; family Gadidae; genus Gadus; species Gadus macrocephalus. Next base: position 10,917,416 of record NC_082388.1, read on the forward strand.
CAGCTTCAGAGGTCATGAAGGGGGGCGACGTTGAACCCTCCGGCTGAGTCTCCCGGCCGGGATTCAACCGCCCCTGACAAACTCGACGATAAAGCCCCATAATAAGATAAGAGAGAAGGACGGCAACCCAGCGAAGCAGCCGTAGGCCAAAACACTCTGAACCCTGTTTGCAGTTGTTCATTTTTGAATGAGTTTTTTTTTACACAGGCAACAATAACCGTGCGAGCGAGGAGAAAACATCGCTAACACAGCTTTTGAACCCCCGAGGGCCGGTCTCCAGGGGATGGGGGCGGGCCTTACGGTGGCGCTGCTCTCACAGGAGCGGAGGCTGAGCACAAGGGAGGGCTGAGTGCTGTACAGGGCGTCCTCAACCAGCTCCTTTATGGTGTTCAGGTCCGCCTCGCCCTCCGCACCCTGCACACACACACACACACACACACACACACACACACACACACACGCACACCACATAAATATTAACCACAGCGATGACTAAACCACCCTAACTGTACCGTACGATTCGTATGCACAATGTTTACACTGACGTGGAGCCTTATACAGTCTGTACTATACATACTGTGCCGTACGTGTTCGCATTGTTCTTTTCTAATCATACTTCTTAGGAGCTTTTGCGACGCAAATGTAGGTCTCCCTTGCCAATTGAGCCAGAGAGAGAGAGAAACGGGGAGTGAGTGCTGCATGCTAGCACGGCTGTGATGATGTAATGCAGGCTGTGGCGGCTGTGTAGGTGGCAACAGTAGCCCGCTGGTGACCTGTTTGTGGAGCTTGCGTGGAGACACACGCAGGGCCAACGGCGGCTGCTTGGAGAGGGACCAGGACACCAGCAGCCCCCCCTCCTTCGCCTCCTCCAGAGACGCCACCAGCTGAGGGGGCAGAGGGAGAGAGAGGGAGAGGGAGGGAGGGAGGGAGGGAGGGAGGGAGGGAGGGGGAGAGAGAGAGAGAGAGAGAGAGAGAGAGAGAGAGTGAGTGAGTGAGTGAGAGAGAGAGAGAGAGAGAGGGAGAGAGAGAAAGAGAGGGAGTGGGAGAGAGAGAGAGAGGGGGAGAGAGAGAGAGAGAGAGAGAGAGAGAGAGAGAGTGAGTGAGTGAGTGAGTGAGTGAGTGAGTGAGTGAGTGAGACAGAGAGAGAGAGAGAGAGAGAGAGAGGGGGAGAGAGGGGGAGGGGGGGGGGAGAGAGAGAGAGAGAGATAGATAGATAGATAGATAGATAGATAGATAGATAGATAGATAGATAGATAGATAGATAGATAGATAGATAGATAGAGAGAGAGAGAGAGAGAGAGAGCAAGAGAGAGAGAGAGAGAGAGAGAGAGGGAGGGACAATAAGTTAGCTAAGGGTCCATGTATCCACACGAAATATCCCTTCATCTCTTCGTTCTGAGGGAAGGCTGGTCAGGGAAATATAAGGCCTCAGCCGCCGACCAACCAATTTACATGCAAATTTGAATGCCGATGCAAAGCAGAGCCGGGGCCCTCCGGTGTTGTGTTGAGAGAGGGGCCAGGGACATGTATTTGCAAGACCCATCAGCGTAGGAGACAGGTGGAGCGTGAGGGCGAGCGTACCTTCGCCACTACGGGCTCTATGGTGACCTGGTAGGTGTCCATGGAAACGGCGGCGTGCGACTGCTGCGTGACCGTCACTGGAAACGTGACAGAGTCCAGGCGGCAGTCACAATGCAAGACCTGCAGAGAGCAGGGGCCACTGTCATTAAGAGAAGCCATTACGGTCAAACGGGGGATTAAAACGCTCAGACAATCAGTCAAATACACTGGGGACAGATTTAGACTGTTGTCCTGTACCAAAGCACTAGGACTTTATTCCTTTAATGGTTCAGTGGACAGGGACAGTACCCAATAAAACGTGAGCAGGGAAAAGCTGATTTACATGCAAGTCATACATTCAAATTCATTCTATAACTGCTGAATGCATACCATTCACCCAAATCCTTAGGAATAGACAAGCTGATGCTTCAGTATCTTAAAAGGGATCCGGCGGGTCCAGATCTTCATTACGATCACAGGAGGCTTTCGAGGCAAAACAAAACTAAACCTGCATTGTGCACAACATTGTATGCATTCTCGGCCTGTGGCAATCTGGACCAGGGCTTCCGAACAAAGCGTCCCGGGAAGTTATGAATGAAAGTCCATTATACGTATAATTACACGCGGCGGCAATGAAGACAGGATTACAGAGATTATCGAAGGCTATTAATAACCGTCAAATCAATGGAACACCACCTACCATGCTGCGTGCTGATTGGTCTGTGCATGTCACACGCTCGATGGCAGTGGAGGCCGTCAGTGGCAGAGTGCTGTCGAAGGTTATCTGGATGGAGCTCTGTGGAGGGGGGGGGGGGGGGGGGGGGAGGAGAATAAACACATCGTCATCGTCAAGTCATCGTCCAACCGTGATGAAACACAGACGCTTGCAATGGAGCAGATGTTTTTAATGCTAAACGATTTACAACGATGTCAGAGGTCGTTAAGGAGCGGGTTGGGCTAGGATGCCTGCATGTAAGGCTTTGGAGACCGGGTACCTTTAGGCTGGGGGCTGATGCGTAGGGACGGTAGTCTTCAGAGGAACTACACCATCCATCCCTGTTAGGCGCTCTTTATAATGGCCGGTTAGGCCTACCAAGCAACTGCATACTCGCTCCAGGAAATACTATTAAGTGGGACGTTTAATGCATTTGACGCAGTGTGATAAGGGTATGTTGTTCATGATGGCGGAAGGGTAATGGTACACATGAGGTTATTTCTTGCAACTGAACCATCTTGTTTCCACTTCTCTGGCTAAAACATTTTTTTAAATTGATATTTTTGACGTCAGAGCTCTTGGCAAAACTAATTCTTGCCTCGATCACATGAGTAGTTTGAGTTAATGATCGAACCACAACCTTGTTTAAAACATTCCTTACCAGGAACTCCTCACAATGACCTGATGTTGCCGATAAGCAATGTGGAAAACTAATTTAAGACATTTGTAGATGGGGATGCAGAGCTACTACTGTTATCTAGTCAGTATCCATCCACACTAGAAGCTCAGTGTGTACAGCCCCGTTCGACTGTAGTTTAGTGTATAGTGGCTGTCTGCACTCAGTGGCCTGCAGTCTTTGGCAAAGCTGAATATAGCATATGCTTGTCCACATGGGATTGGCTATGGACGGATGGTCCAACTCCAATGCACTGCGCGAGACATTCACAAATGCACGTGTTATTGTGTTTTAACAGTTATTATGGCAGAGTAATGACTCTGTTTTGTAAGGCCTTTTCAGAAGGTGTCACAAACTGATGGCAAACATCTCATGCATCAGCAGAATATATTGGCGGCGAGAAGCACATTTATCAGTCGCCCCCTCAGTGTATGGAAAAGGGATGTGCAGAGAGAATATATGATATAAATATATCCTCTACCAGGGCATATGTTCCTTCAGAGCGTCTTATCTCTATCAAATAGAGCAGGGGAGGCAGAGCAGAGGTGGGAGAGCCTCAAGCGACTCAGTCACACAATGAGAGAGAGCGAGAGAGAGAGAGAGAGAGAGAGAGAGAGAGAGAGAGAGAGAGAGAGAGAGAGAGAGAGAGAGAGAGAGAGAGAGAGAGAGAGAGAGAGAGAGAGAGAGAGAGAGGGATTGGGTCAGGAGGGCAGGGAGCCAAGACAATGCTGCAGGCTTACGCAGTATCACTGACAGTGTAGTCATGTGACTGTCATATGACTGACTCACCTGTATTACCTATTGTGTTTGCTCCGCTGTCAAGATGCTCAGTTACACGCCCAGTTCCAAGGTGCAGGGCCAAACCCAATAGCATTTATTATTCACGTCCTGTACAATGCCTTATTCATATGAACACCGACTTGAAGATTGATGCTGTACTTATTTTGTAGATTAGATTTCAACTTTCGGCAATTGCTTTAAACAGGTCCACTCGCTCTGATGCACGGAAATATGCTGTCTGTTACAGAAAGACATTGTGTCATGTTGTACTTTGTTTTACAGTCCATGATGCAAATCCTACATCGCCAAAAGATAACTTTATCAGTATACATTAGTAGAAGGTATTTATTGTAGTTCAATAAAATATCTATGATTTAATAATTCACTCTAAAGGATTGAGGGAGTGATCAAAGGCCACATAGGGGTCCCTTCTCCTCCTTTAACCAAGAGGAGCATCTGGGTGAGCATCAAGGAAACCACCCCAGGGAACCCCTCCTCCTCTTGGGTCTCCCGCTGTGTGAAGAGCACCCTCTGATGGATCAAGTAGAGCCACGGACTCCCCCTTCCCACTGTGCATCCATCTATACGCAGGCTTTGAGGGAGTCTTGTCATGGAGCAAGATGTGTGATGCAAATGGAGAACGTTGGGTTCTCCTCAGCGTCAGCCCCAAGGGCGTGTGAGGGGACCATGACGGGGGGAGACGGGACCCCGGAGCCTCTGGGGAGAGGGGGGGGGGGGAACATCCAACCCCAACCCCTCCTGCCTGGCTGCTCCGGCCGTGAACCGATCCTCCCTGTGCGATGATATCCCGTGGGGGAGCGTGACGACCGAAGCGTTTATTCTCACGTCATCATTTAGCAGACATACGTAGCCAAAGAGTTGGATAAGTAATGGATAATAGTAATCATTGTTCCGCTTGTACCAGGGTGACCAACGACGTTTCACACATTTCATCTCTCAAGTTATTAGGGGTTTAAGGTCCTTGTCGGCTGCAACTAAAATCATCATCATTCGGCGCTTTGAGCATACTGTTTCTGCTTTGTCATGACACGTCTGCTTTGTAGATGTATTTGTAGCGCATCGGCTCGCAAGTGTTATCGAAAGATAATACACACCGTTGCAACGCTTTTGACCAATCAGAATCAAGTATTCAACTGTGCACTCAAAAAATGTCTTTAAGGAGTAGGTAAGGGGTCAGCGGCATCGTGCTCAAGGATGCACTATAGCTATGCACTCTAGCTAGACACAACATCTCTACCATGGAACTACTGTGAGCAATGTCTGTGATGGCAAATTTCGGAGCCGCCACACATTTAGCTGTGGAGTCGCTTCAAGTCATGCTCGTTCTGGCTGCAGATCGGGGATGGAGCGAGAGAGGGTGGGAGGCAGGGAGGGAGGTAGGAGGGGGGAGAGGAGGGAGGGGGACTCGGGCTCTCTGGAAACACACTGATAGCGCCATGCCATTGTCCGACCGCAGAACCTAATGGCTTTGACATTAGGAGTGCAGCGGGGACGAGACGCGCGGGCTGAGGGAACCGAGTGCTCGGCTGTACAGTACAATCACATTTGCCTCGCACCCGCGATCAACAAATTCAATTAGAAGTTGAGAAATGCGCACAATATCAGAGGGATGCATGATAGCTACTGTGCCGGCGTCCACAGGAAGTGGTCCGCAGGTTACTGTCCGCATGCGTCACTATGATGTGTGGATGTTATTTGTGCTCCGACTGAAATCAGCCTTACCCTCTACATTTGGGTATTATCCCGTGCGTTTGTGTGCGTGGGGTATGTTGACGTCTTTCTGCTGATATCGTCAACCGTAACCAGCTGTGCTGAGGGCCTTACCATAAATCCCGGGGATTATGGAGACAGAAGGAAAGTGAGCTTCTTTGCAGACCTTCAAATCATCGTAATTAAACTGGAGCCCTCCGGATGCAGACAAATCTGACTCAAGCCCACTGGTAGCACGTGACAACGGGTTCTCCTCCACACAGAGAGGGAAAGTCCTGGTCCCCTGTCCATCTACCGAATCATAGATGGACAATTTAGTCTGAAAGAGATAGGACCACACTAAGTCCTTTGATTTCACTTCATATTTGCAACCGAAAGACCTGAATCATTTAGTCCACACATAGATTTAATATTACTGCAGTCATTCTATTATTTTCCCTTCTTCGAAATCGCTTTGATCTCGGAGTCAAAGAAATCCAAAAAGAGGCAATTTGATCAATTTGTGCACAGTGCACCGCGTAAGTCTAGTGAATCAGTAGCACTGTCTCGTAACCACGGTGTCACATGCATAAAGGAATGCCTGAGCAAGGCCTTGACGTTACACTGGGCGGATCATCAAGCACAAAGTTGTCAGTTCTATACCAAACCTGAGCCTGCTCCTTCAAATTAAGGATTCCCAAGAAAAAAAAAAAAAAAAAAAGGATATCCAGTATAATATCAAATAAAACACAATCACATTGAAGATTTCTCAAAGTCTTCAAACTAAGAAGGCTATTTTTTTTTTTAAATTCTTTAGCTTTCCTTAAGGCGTAAACCAGATTGGCACAGTGACACTGAAAACATCCAACCCCTGAAGACATCAATGCAGATGTCTGACAACTGCCTGCACACGACACATCTAAGCCAATGTGTTTCTTGCTGCAGAGCTAGAATCACAGCATATGAGGCGGATAGCGTGTGTGGGGTCATAGTCTAGTGTCTCAGAGTGTCTCCTCCTGCTAAAGTGGCTGAGTCAACATGGCGGCCGTGCAGCAGGTGCATACGTGAGAGTCAATGAATGTGATATGACTCTACGTTGGTCACCTAATACCTGCCAAGTCTCCCGGTGCCCTGCAGGTTTTTCAAGTCAGGGGACTGCAGAAGCTGTTGAACAACAGACGTCTGTGGAACACGTTACACACTTAGTACTACACAAACATACAGACCTATAAAGATATTTATAAATGTGTGAATGTGAGCGAGTTTGTGCCTGTGTGTGTGTGTATTTTCAACGTTTACATACGATTTGTAATTGTTATGACAGCTAGCCTGCCTACACAGAAGCTAAACAATGTAATGTGTGTAAAGTGGAATGGCTTCATTGTCAGCTACTACATTGTTAGGGATTACTACTGCAGTTCGGTTGTTGTATGACTAATAGGGCATTTGGAAGATTAATACCACAGGCTGTTCTGTAATACATGCATCATTTTGTATGCATAGGCTTTTTTTCAGGGTCTTTGAGTTCAAGCGTTACACATTTGAGAGTATTAACCATGATCGATGAAGAACAAGTGTTGTTTAAGGTCTGTGCAATTCTATATAATGCATGAGATGCTGAAACATAAGATCTGTTTGATAGGGAAGTATTTGAAATATTTGCTTAATCCTGGTGTTCTCTATATAAATGCAACGGAGATCTGTTTGACTGTGAACTTGAATCAGCGTCTATTCAACATCCAGCAGCATAAGGCTTGAAAGGTAAACCTTGGACAAGCAAGGGCAGAGATGACCTTTCTGAATCACGACGGGCCTATAGTTTGTGATGTGGATCAATGGGTCCCCTTTTAAAACCCCATGTAGCCGTACGCATACATAACACAAACACATGACCGCCCACGCCCACATCCCCAATCCAGTAGGTATGAATATGAAGGTATGAATCACCTGAGTGAAATCTAATGTGGAAATACAAAAACAACGCTTAAGCTTGGTGGATGTTTACATCAAAGCACCTTACAGTGCGTAAATGCTTGGGTGGGAGGGCTGCGTTGGGAATGGAACCTCTAAGCCTTGCTCTACCAGTTGACCCCGACAAGACCCAATGGACCAATGGGGTCTTTATCGATGGTGTGAGAACTATACCATGAGCAAATGGTGGACCAGGGGGAGAGGATTAATTCTCTCTCAGCATAAGGAAATGCGAAGAAAAACGATTAGCAGTATTACTAGTATTATTATAAACGTATAACTGGATAGATAGACGATGAACAGAGTTGCAATACTGATAAAGCATTCCTTCTGTTGTACCAGGATGATGTCGATTGATCACAATTCTGCCTGACTGCATCAAGCAATTATGACAGACGCTTTTCAGTGTCATTATCACTCAAAAAATGACTGCATTCCCGATGTAGTGTGATCGTATTGGGGGATCTTACACAATGCCCCGATGCAATTCTATTCTTGATTACTGACACTTCAACGCCCACGCCACCAGTTAGTATAGCGAGTAGCAACCAACCCACACTTTTGCACTCTACGGAGCACACAGGTTAGGCTACACATGATCACAATCAGATGAATCATTCCCCATAGGCTTATACATATCCCCTCAAAAATGCTAAACGAAACCATATTCCAACAGCAGTATCAATAGGATATATGATATGCTGATCTTGCAAGTGTAGGTCGACAATTGCAGATATCAACCTACATTTGCAGCACGTTGATCACTTACCCCATGTCTGCAAGCTTGGTCATTCAAGGCTTTCACCCAGGCTCTCTGCCAGGGTTCCCCGAACGACTTGAAAGAAAACAGGGTGGAGAGTAAGCCTTTAGCCCCTGCTTCTGAAACAGCTCTTCCACTACGGCCTGGCCGGAGCCTGAGCAGGAAGCCCCGCCAGCCCCCCGTGTCTGTCCGGTGATCCTGGTGGATGACGGGAAGATGACGGGCTGCACTGTTGCCTACGAGATCCTTGGCCCTCCACGAACGCACAGTGGCTAGTGAATATTGGACGAGCCATGCCAACACTATAAACAAAGAGAGCAGGAAAAGCCCCACTAGACACCACCAGCAGCAGCCTCCGTTCTGGTCGGGCTTCATAGCGGTGTCCTTGTGCCGCTCATCGCGGTGAGGTGGACGGATCAGGGGACCGGGGAGTCCGTGGGGTCGGCAACGGTGTCTGTAAGGGGAGCAATAAATAGTCCGTCTTTGTGCTTCATTCGCGGGACAGGTCGTAGTAGGTAATGTTAAGGAATACGCAATCAGCCGGATGATATTCGGAGCGTGTGCCCCTTGACTCCAAAGAGCGCGTTTTGCAGCTCCGCGACAACAACACACCACGTTATTAGACGATGGTTCTGGTGCATTTTGCAACGCACTTACAATCTTACATGTTAATAATACCGACACCAAACGCCGTACGATGAGTAAAGAGGGTTAATGATCAGGAGATAGGGAGAAACAACTTTAAACGATGACACAAAGTTGACTATTCATTGCATTAAATATACCTACCGCTTTATTATGGCATGTGGACAATAGCGAAAGTGTTGTTGTCGATGTGCATCGCTTCAGTATATTCCGTCTGACCCGGCATACATCAGCGGTGTGTCGGTGGGACCAGAAGCCGCTGTCATCCAGCCATCCACCGAGTCTGCGCTCTGTTCATCCACCAGGACACAAGGAGTCTCCCTCCCCTTCCACAACCTCCGAGCCGACGTTTGCTTGCCTCGGCGATTCCCGTTCAAGCCTGCAGAGGGGGCTATAATGGGGGCGGCATGTGGCTCAGGAGGTAGCTGGTAACCGGAAGATTGCCAGTTCGATCCCCGGCTCCTCCTACCTGAGTGCCGAAGTGTCCCTGAGCCAGACCCCTCACCATATACTGCTCCCGTCCCAACCAACCGGCTTTCGCCCTGGTTGACTCCGCCGTCGATGTGTGAATGAATGGGTGAATGTGAGGCAGTATTAAAAATATATAAGTGGTTTGAATGGCCACTGATTAGAAAAGGGCTGTATAAATGCAGTCCATTTACCATTTACCATTTACCCACACAATGAGTCTCCCAAAACCTCTGAGCCGATACGTTTGCCTCGGCGGTTCCAGTCTGAGCCTGCCGAGGGCACTATAAGTCCCAATACAAGACGTAATACACAATAAATACCCGAGAGCCAAGCTCGCTAATCTTTTAAACGGGTGACCGAGGAGGATATAATGTGAATGTGAGAGGGAAATCACGGTGTAGCCCACATGTTGCAGGGATGTAACACTTTCATAGATATATCATCTGCTGCCAGAGGTTATGAAGCGTTATGACGGCTGGTATACCTTCAGTTCAATGCATTTAATATAATATCTGCCCGCCCGGTACACGTCACACAGTATTGGGTCAATTGTTTGTAACACATGAGAATATAAATATCCACATTTATTATTACTATTTGTAGTTATCTGAATCCGTATTAAAAGGCTGCATATATAACTTACCAACAGAGGGCAAACGTAAAAAAAAAGAAAAAGATTACCACAGAAGAAGAATAACTACTTCCGGTGTACCGCCCTTATATTTCCGACCTCGAGGCAAAGAAGGAACACTTCATCCGGCCCTTCCTCGTGCAAGCATCTCTTCGGAACTCTCACCAGACAACTCAAGATGAACGACGAAGGTAAACTTTTCATCGGAGGCCTCAGCTTCGACACCAATGAGGAATCCTTGATGGCGGCTTTTGCCAAGTATGGAAACATCGCCAAAGCTGATGTTATCCGCGACAAAGACACTGGGCGGTCCCGTGGTTTCGGCTTCGTCAAGTTTGATAATGCCGACGAGGCCAAGGATGCGTTGGAGGGAATGAACGGAACCAGCCTGGATGGACGGTCCATTCGAGTGGATGAAGCCGGCAGAGGCAGATCCGGTGGTTCCAGAGGCGGCTCCAGAGGCAGCTTCGGCGGCGGCGGTGGCGGCGGCGGCTATGGCGATAGAAGCTACAACAACGAGGGCGGCTATGGCGGCGGAGAAAGGAGCTACGGTGGTGGAAGCGGCGGCGGCGGTGGATACAGATCCGGCGGCGGCGGTGGTGGCGGATATGGCGGCGGCAGCGGTGGCGGATACAGAGATAACCGGGGCCAGGGAAGCTATGGCGACCAATACGACAACTAGGCCCAAGACCAAAAATCTCCCTGACTGAAGATCGTCAATTGGCTGGCTGTATTTAAAAGATGCGCCACTCAAGAAAAATGTCCACGTGTTATTGGTGACCTTATTTTTTTATAGTATGTTCTGTTCTGTTAGCAGCTTAAGCATATTTAAACCATGTTTAAAGTTACTTTAAGATGTTCCCGCGTTGACGGGGCGTCTTAATATCTTGCTATAAATAAATCTTGCTTTTTCAACATATATTCACGTGGCTTTCTCTTCGGGGATTTTTTTGTACATGCATTCCTTAGTGATTCTAGCGCGATTCCACATCCTTGAGTGTTCTATATTGCGGAGGGGACCGTGTACTAGCAGTTTCTTTCCAAGCAAATTCATTTCAGAAAGTATTTCACACACGAGGCCGACTGCTCCTCGTGTCGCAAATTGCGGCACGCTGCAGTCGATCCGACATTTCAATTTTCTTTGTTCTGCTCTTCAACGCCTGCATTTTAAATGTGCTGTAAAATGGACTGAACTTGTATAGGTGAACATCAATGTAACTAGTCGCACCAGTAAATAACAGCCGGGATCAGTTTTGTACTTTGCTATTTTTTTTTTGTTGGTCAATTTGGTTTCATGGAGACTAAACGATTTCTAAAAATAAAGACATTGAACATGATTCTGCCTTATTCTAATCCTTTCTCATATGGACCCTGAAGTTGATCATATCACACACATAATGATAATTATGTTTAAAATGCTAGGATGGCTGATTTCTCGAAAAATATATAAATTAAAGTTAATGATCGCAGAAGAACTTCCGGTGTCACGTTGTCACGTCCGACCTCGTGATCAATCAGGAAGCGGTCTTAAGCTATACCTATATGACGTGGAGCCTGAAGTTGTACATATCATTCATTGCGTACAGGACGCAACGAAAGCGTGTCTGAAATGCTAGGATGAATGATTTATTGGGGGAAACTAAATCTAAAGTAAGGGTTAATTACCGTAGAAGACCATTTTTCGGTGTCCCGTTGTTATGTGTCCGACCTCGGCATCGGACAGGAAGCGGTGTTAAGCCAAACCTTTCCGACCTGAACCCTGAAGTGGTACATATCGTAGACAAAATGAAGGCTTGTCTGAAATGCTAGGATGGATGATATATGTGATTTATGGAAGTTGCTCTCAAATGCGTCGAGACACGACGAGTCACGATGGTATTCTTAACGGATCGTTTTTTACTCGCGTAGTTGGAACCGGAGGACTCGAGGCTTGTGTATCGATCGATCCAAAGTCTAACTCACAAGATTGGAGAAACTGATCAACAAACACCTTGTTCATCCAGTATCAAATCTACTAACTCCCGAAATCATGTCTCAAATCCCGGTTTTGCCGCTTCTGATCAACTGCATGTTGTCGGCACTCGGGTGCTTGGCCACAATAAAACTCATCCCGGCGTTTAAAGACCATTTCATCGCTGCCAAGTTGTACGGCATTGACATGAACAAAACATCAAAAAAGCAAGTGTAAGTGTCTTTACATTTTTATTGCCGTCCATTTGTGAGAACATTACTATCCCATGATACCATCTGATTGTGCTACGTCAGCGTTATGTTTGTCGTTGCTCTGATTCGGTGCTTGTTCTGTCCCGGTTTAGTCCAGAATCCCAGGGTGTCATCAGCGGAACCGTGTTTCTCATCATCCTCTTCTGCTTCATCCCCGTGCCTTTCCTGAGCTGCCTTGTTGGGGACCAGTGCACAGTCTTTCCACACGACGAGGTGGGTCGAATATAACTGTACACATGATGAGAGCCCAAAAGGAACCTCTAACAATACGTCATGCCCCGCCCCCTTTTGAGGCAGTCATCATTTGACAGACTCAATTCAAATTACAATGTCTTTCTTAGCCAATTTAGATTAGGAGCCCAAATGTTATGGACGGTCAGGCAAACCTTGTGTTATTTCTTTTGACCAGTTTGTCCAGCTGATTGGCGCTCTGTTAGCCATTTGCTGCATGATTTTCCTGGGCTTTGCTGACGATGTGCTAAACCTGCGATGGAGGCACAAGCTGCTGCTGCCCACCATGGCCTCCCTGCCACTGTTGATGGTCTACTTTACCAACTTTGGAAACACTGTCATCGTGGTGCCCAAGCCTTTCAGACTACTGCTAGGGCTCCACCTGGACCTAGGCAAGGCAATCTTATTGATAATGAAAATTATTATTATTTTATATCTATTATCAATAGTATTATTGTATTTCATTAATCCCAGTAATTAAAATGAGGGATAATCATAATTCTGAAGTACTTCTGTGATAATAACGTATATTACATAATGGTATATTTAAACTACATTTGCTGTGGTGTGCAGGTATTCTGTACTACGTTTACATGGGCATGCTGGCTGTGTTCTGCACCAACGCCATCAACATCTTGGCCGGGATCAACGGCATCGAGTCGGGACAAGCCCTCTTCATCTCGGGCTCCATCATCCTCTTCAACCTGTTGGAGCTCCATGGTTGGTGGGCCAGCAGTCACACCCTACTGTAAACCAGTCGATTAAATTGCTTATAACAAGGAAACTAAAGTAAAATATCTGTGTGTTCAACAGTAATGTGATTAATTTTGGGGTCTATTTTTTGTTGTTGTTTATACCCAACAGGAGATTATGGAGACGACCACATATTCTCCCTTTACTTTATGCTACCATTCTTCTTCACCACGCTGGGACTTTTCTACCATAACCGGTAGGTTCAGCATCCCAAGCAAACCATTCTCCACCAAATACATCAACCCCGTTTCCATTCCTCTGCCATCTTCCAGGTCTAGACTGACACTTTATTTGACCAGAGAGCAGAGTTCTCCACTAACGGAACGTTGTCTTGTCCCCCGTGCAGGTACCCGTCCTCTGTGTTCGTGGGAGACACTTTCTGCTACTTTGCGGGGATGACCTTTGCGGTGGTCGGCATCTTGGGACACTTCAGCAAAACCATGCTGCTATTCTTCATCCCCCAGGTGGTCAACTTCATCTACTCCCTGCCGCAGCTGTTCCACATAATCCCGTGTCCCCGACACCGGCTCCCCAGGTATGCTGTTGGCTTCTCCCATTCACAACCTCCCTGTTTTTATTTTTTTATTGTATTTCAAAAAAAGTTTTTTCCCAGAGTGCTCTGACCAAAGCAGGCCACAGCAATCAACAACACAATGTTTCAGACAGACTGTCAAGTTTTTGTCTACAAATTATAAAAATGAAATCCCAGTAACGGCAAATTTAGTTTCAGGGACTTTGGTTTAATGTTATTGTATTGACTGTGAAGCTATGACGTTTCATCCAGGTTGAATCCCAGCACGGGCAAACTGGGAATGAGCTACTCCAAATTCAAAAGGAAGGATCTCTCTAAATTGGGAAATCTTATTCTGCAGGTACTAAAACACTCATCTTATGCATAATGTTGTGTTGTGTGTGTGTGTGTCTATGTCTATTTATAAATCTACATTATTTGGACCGAAGTTACTATTAATTTCCTATGAATTAATTTGATTGTAGTATGAAAACAGCTTGTAAGTTAAGTTAGTAAAGAAACAGGCAGTTTTGGTAAACCCTGACTAACCCACACTAACCCTTGTCTATGAAGCTTATACTAATGACATAATCGCACCCCGTTGGTTGAGAGTTCAACTGAAGTTTACTCCAAACAGGCGGCCGAGTTACTGAGGTTACTGGAGGTTCGCCGGGGTCAGGAGGAAGATGATGAGTTCATAGAGTGCAACAACATGACCCTAATAAACCTGGTGCTGAAAATACTGGGTCCCGTTCACGAGAGGAGCCTCACCACCATAATGCTGCTCCTACAAGTAAACCCCAAACAAACTACCAAGTCGTTGACTTTATGTTATAGTATTTAATTTAACAGTTATAACTGATGAGGTATTATCCACACATTCACTTTCTTCTCTCCTGACCAGGTATTCGGTAGTGCCGTGGCTTTTGGAATCCGCTATCATCTGGTGCGGCTTTTCTATGACGTGTAAACAAGACTGCAAGGAACCCAGAGCCATGACTGAGGACATCCAGAAGAAGGAAGCATATTGACACTTTAATGGATTGGCCTGGCTGACGGATAATAATAACAATATGCCTTTTGATGTCGATCCCATTTCCTCACACCAACACCATTCTGCCTCAGAGCAAATCAACAAGGGGAACATTTATTTTAAGTCAAATTTAAATTTGGTATGAGAGCATAAACCATGAATATGTTTACAGAAAGGGATCTGCGGTTATGGGTATGAATGTTTCTTAAGCTCTTCATCAGAAATAGCACACACACCCACCACTCAAACAGAGCTTGTCGTCATGATCAATGTCCATTGTCCTGGGTTATGCACGTTGGAAGTTTTTGGCTTCTGATAAGTTGGTCTATATCATCAGGATCTTTCTTCTGGTCGTTGCTCTGGATGTTCCTCTGGTTTTCCGCTACATCTTTAAGGAAATCAAGCATACAAAGGAAAAATAAGCATGTTGGTGTCCTTCATTCAAGAATGTACTAAATCAGGTATTTACTGATTGAACAATTACATCAACATTTGATCATTTCTATGTCTTTTGGCATTATTAAATGTCAATCAGATCACCCTGTGATATTCCAGACTTAGTTCATTTATCTAAACGAAAATACCAACCTTGTATGAAAAGAAAACTGTTAAAGTGAGGGTCAAATGAAGGGTGATGTTGGGTTTTAATGTAATTAAGCTTTATACAAAAGGCCAAAAGGATAGCGCAGGAATATTTAAAGCTAGACTTTTGGTATTTATGAACATTGTCGGAGAAATCGCTTATTTTTATGGAACTAGTAACTTGAATGAAATAATATTTTTAGTTTTTCTTTTCTTAGAACAGTTGGCCTCAATGTGAATTATTTTTTGACACTGGACAATGAAGCTTTTTCTTGGAATGATATTAGTGTTCAATATTTACGTTTTCAATGGGATATAGTGGTGCTGAAAATTAAATAAGTCCTACTCAATTACGTTATTGTGCCATGTTCTTTTATTTCGACAGAAAAGTTCTCAATTGAGAAACCATTTTGTAAAAGGAAAGCAAGTGGAACGTTGAATGTGTTAATTAGTTTGCGGGGACGTGTTTCGGTGGTACTCAGCCCGCGCATTCATGTTTACGTTCCGATTCGCTCAATACACTGACCTCAAGATGCTTGTTTTGCTTCAAATTATTCCCTTAATGATAAGTATATAGGAAAACTTTGTTTTTGATTATACGATAGGCCATAGATCAAAACAGACAGAGTAATATAAATCTACTAGATGAAAGTCTTAAGATGCTTTGAGTGTTTGGGTGGCACCTGTGCCCATCTGGACGTCATCCGACCCTCTGGAGACTCCTAATAATGGTCGTGCTGTGAAATAGTGAGTTATAAATCCTGTAAGTTCACCGGTGTAGACTGTTTAAAGGAAATGCCACCAAACAAACGGATACAGAAGAAAATGCCGCTTGTGCTTGAGTGTGAGTGGGGCTCCTGTCAAGACACCTTCAGTAGGATGGAGAACATCTGTAAGCACATGGAGACTCACCTGGGCACGTCGGACCCTTCGGATGATAGCGATGAAAACGAAGGTCAGGATAATAATAGGTCGATTGATCAAAACCAGCACTGTGACTTCAATCACCTAGTCACAATGCGTCCACCGAAAGTGTTCATGTTTGATTACACCGATCAATGAAGTTCTTAGAAAAAATAAATAAATGAAAACACTCATCTTATGTGAATGCTTGACTTTTCAGCCGAGCAGAGCTGCCTTTGGAGACATTGTGGATTCTGCTCGGTAGACGTTCCCGAAGAGCTGCGGCGGCACGTTTTCTTCCACTGTTACCACACTAAGCTTAAGCAGTTGGGCCTGCAGGTGCTGACCTCGAACCCCAACATGGGCACCTGCTCTATAGGATACCAGAACCGCAATATCGTCCCTGAAATCCCAGACAATTTCACCTGCCTTTGGGAGGATTGCGAGGTACATTTTATGGTTCAAATCTACAGTTTTTTATTTTTTGAGGGGGCACAGCAGAAAGTCCACTTGAATCCAGAAATGTCTGCAATCAATTATTATTGTTATTTTAGTCATTGACCCTCTCTGTGTTTGCAGCAACCCCCCTATGAAAACCCTGAATGGTTTTACCGACACGTGGAGCTGCACAGTCTCTGTATGGACATCCCCACCGGTGACAGTGAATGCTTGTTACGCTGTGCGTGGAAAGGTACGGCGGGGCGGGGCCTCATCCCCTGTGCGGCTGTTAGGAGATGTTATTCTCTGTCATGATAATTGAATGACTTGCTAATGTTTTGACTTGCATGCGATGAGTGCAGCCATCCTACCAGGCATTGTTTAAATCTTCGTCCCTTTTCATTTTTTTTCATTTTTGTGAAGAATGTGAAGCGAGTGCCAAAGGGCGACCCAAGCTGCGGGAGCACCTGCGGAGCCACGCGCAGGAGAAGGTGGTGGCGTGCCCGGGCTGTGGGGCCATGTACGCCAACAACACAAAGTTCTTCGACCACATCAAGCGCCAGAGTGCACTCGAAGGTATCCTAAGAGGCTGGATGGGGTCTCGTGCAGGCGAGGGGGTCAGATCAAAGCCAAAAAGGGTTCTTTACCGATAGGAATCCTTGAGAAAGATGCATAACCCCCGATGCTTTAAGGGTAATACCTTTGGGGATTATCAAACCACCAGTTCCTCTTGCCTTCACTAAAACATCTGTAGCGAATACGGTATAATTGAGTTGTATAATTTATGCTGAATAGAATTTAGCATGTGTGAGCTTGCCACAAATTTAAACAATGACACATAGCACCTTTGTCTCTTTGAATCAATTTGCATTGGTCAGTGCAGAGGTTGGAGACAATGCAGGGAATCACCATACAAGTACTTTTGCAAATTGTCTTATTACAATGTATAAAGTGGCATTTTGCTATTGTTTACATTCGCGGCAGGCGTTTTCACACGAAAAGCTCTTAAGGCAGAATCAGTACAACAGAGTCATTGATAACGGATGTTTCAGTGAAGCACGGAGGGACAGACCAGTATTTTCCTTTTTTATTGATGTTTATCTGAATTCACTGTAATTTAACAAAATTATATAATGCTTTTGCTAAAGTACGTTTATCGGTGATGAAAATAAACTTTTTTTGAGGACACGTCGGCCAGCCAAATAATTGATTCAATATTAGAGCATGATAATGGGATCATAATCATTCAGTGAGACAATGAGTGATCAAGATTCTTATAGGGATTCGTTTGCATTGTGGGTTGTGAATACAAAGGTAACCAAAGTTGAGTGGGAGTGACCATTGTGGATTTTAAGATTGGCAAGAGAGGCCAAGTTAAATGCAATACGCTATGGGGGAGGTGGACATGTCTTCAAGTCTGCAAGCAAGGCTGGAAGACAGTTAAAGCAATCTACACAACAAAGAAGTCAATCAATTGGCATGGCCTGAGGCTCAGACTTCGTGGCTACAGGGGCAATTCAAATGCAAACGATCTTAGTCAGAGAGCGGAAGAGTAGTATCCCTAGGGACAGTGAGAATGCATACAATTCCTTTTTAATGTGTATAGTAATTAAACAAGGTTAATATAATTGTATATTTGGTTATGATTGATATTTCCTCGACACTTGGCTAATACTATGGATTATTAATGGGTGGTGGGTCTTGCAGGTCAGCGGTTCCAGTGTTCTCATTGTTCGAAGCGTTTTGCAACAGAACGACTGCTGAGGGACCACATGAGGACCCATGGTCAGTCCATTCAACCCTCTTCTCCATCAAAACTTCTTCAACAAATATTGTTGCTGGTGACGTAGGAAGTTATGCCATCATTAACGGGTTTGTTTGTTTGTTTGTTTGCGGGCAGTAAACCACTATAAATGTCCCTTATGCGACATGACCTGCCCGTCGCCCTCATCCCTGCGCAACCACATCAAGTTCCGCCACAGCAACGAGAGGCCATACAGCTGTGAATACTGCGAGTACAGGTACCACTACTACTACTTAATTTCTAGTATTTCGAGGTGGCCTTGGAATCAGTTAACCTAACAATTGTTAGTGCTTGGCACTTGGATCTATGAACATCCCCACTATACCGGCAGCCATATATTGTTTATCGTTCTTTTGAAAAATTTACTTATTTTGAATCGCTCTGGATAAAAGCGTCTGCTAAAGGTCAACTCAGCCGGAGGGCTTACTGCAGAGGAACACACATGCTCTTCATTGATCCTGACTTCTTAGCAACTCCCCTCGCATTATTTTCTGTGTTATTCATGATATGATGTATTGTAGTACCTAGTCGACCCTAGCCTTGTTATAATAATATCAATACAGAACATTGTTGCAAGTTCACATCTGAACTCTCACTCTGCCACAGTTGTAAAAACCTGGTGGACTTGCGGAAACACCTGGACACCCACACCAGCGAGCCGGCCTACCGCTGCGACGCGGCGGGCTGCACGTACACGGCGCGTACCGTCCGCACCATGAAGATCCACTACAAACGAGAGCACGAGGTGCGACCGCAAAGCCTTTCCCGTCTGAAAAGCCCCCTCCAGAATGGAGCTGGGGCCTAATGTGTGTTTTTCGTTCCTCTTCTTTAAATCCAGGGGGATTTTGTGCCGCGCTACAAGTGCCACGTCTGTGACCAGTGTTTTACCCGAGGAAACAACCTCACGGTTCACCTGCGGAAGAAGCACCAGTTCAAATGGCCCTCCGGACACCCCCGCTTCCGGTAAGCATGTGTGACTTCCTCCCGTTGAATGGTCTGGCGTCCATAGGGACTCGGTTCGATTCCCCAAGGTCCAAACTCTTCTTGTAGGCAGCCCTGAGTGGGGTACCTTGCCTTTCGACTGCTGCTTCAATTTAATATATCAGAATTGACTGAGTGGGATTTTGGATAAAGGGGTCCTCCAAATTAAAAGAGTAATCCGATTTAAAATGGATCTGGGATATGTTTGGTATGATAACGAGTTGGAATGTTCGTTTGTGAGCAAAAAAGCACATATAGATGCATTCTTAGGTTGGCTGTTTATTAGCCGATTCTACCAAAACGCTATAAACTTGGAACGATAGGGGCATGTCTCATGGTAAAAACTAAATCGCTATTTAAAACCACTTACAAGGCTAGAAGTAGCATAACACTACTTTGGTAGTATAATAAGGGTCTTAACATATAAAACAAGGCATTGATAACTTTGTAAGTGTACAGATTGTTTATTAAAAAGGACATTTTATACACACAATACCATCAGTAGTTCACCCGTCGACACCATCTTGTCTTTAACACTCGATAAGTAGATTGGCAAACACAGTGCTTGCGTGTTGTCACAAGCTCTATATTCGCCACTCTACCTATCGAGCCTTGTAAGTGGTTTAAAATAGTGATTTGGTTTTTACCATGAGAGATCCCCCTATGGTTCCAAGTTTAAAGCGTTTTGGTAGAATCGGCTAAAAACAGCCAACTTAAGAACGCGTCTATATGCAAAATATTTCTCCCTAACGAACATTCGGTTTTCTCCTTTTAATAAATGGGGAAAATAGTCCAAGTATGTATTCAATTCCAACACAACCTAACCCGTGTGAGGTGAAGAGGTGGGTCATCTAACGTTCTCCCCCTTTTTGATCCCCTTTTGCATTTGCGTTTTCTACGCCGTCAGATACAAGGAGCACGAGGACGGCTTCATGCGGCTGCAGCTGATTCGCTACGAGAGCGTTGAGCTGACGGAGCAGCTGATGCGGGAGCGGAACGGCGAGGATGGGGAGGACGACGACGACGACGACGAGGAAGAGGAGGACGACGAGGAAGAGGAGGACACCGGGGCCCAGGCGGAGCCCCCCGGGCTGGGCCAGCGGGCGGGGGAGGCGGGGGGTCCCCTTGACATGGAGCTGCAGCTGCGAGGGGTGCTGCTGGAGGAGCAGGGGCCGGAGGTGGTGCTGGAGGCCGTGGTCGGGCAGGGGGACGGTGAGGAGCAAGGGATGTTCTACGTTCTGACCGGAGGTCTGACCCAGGAAGGGGAGGACGCCGTCATGCTGCAGCTGCAGGACACCGCCAGTCAGCTGGGCATGCATGTGGTGTAAAAAACAGCCCATCCTGGCTCCAGGACCAGAAGCTGTTCCCAGAAGGACCCACACGCATAGAAACGCTCCTGGACCAGAAGTTGTTCCTTACAAGACACAAACACGCGCACACACACTGGCTCCAGGACCAGAAGTTTTTCAATGCAGGACTAACGCACACAAATTGGCCCCAGGACCAGAAGCTGGTCCTTGCCGGACACACACAACACATACCACACCACGACAACACACACACACACTTGCTCTAAGACCTGCAGAGGATGGCGTTCGTGAGCTCCAGGGCCAGAAACTGTTCAAGACAGGATACGAACAGAACCTGGCTTCCACTGTAGCAATACTTTCATCTGGGAGCTGAGAGGGACTGTCGTGCACATACTGTGCCCTCCAAGAGGGCTAGGCAAGACAGGTTTTTGTATTTATTTTTAGCTCATTTGAAGGAGGAACACTCAGGATTTGAATAGAGTGCAAGGCACTTAATTTAACATTCATTTGAATTATTATCATTTGGCCTTGTTTGATTTGTTTTTTGATATGTCCGTTGTACTGAGTTTTCAGTGCCTAATGTTAAACCTATTTGTGCAATAAAAACATTACAAAATAAAATACTAATCTTGCGGTTTAGATGCAATTTGAATATCTTATTCTTCTTATATATTCATACTTATTCATACATTTGTTTTTTTGTGGAATTTTTTTGGAAATCACCATCTTCTGTTACATTCTCAGTGTTGTCTTGGTAATAAAATACTATCAATGGCAGTGGCGCGGGAAGTTAGCCTGGGTATACCCATGCTGCCTTGCGCGCGATTTAATTTCGTGCTACTAGCATGGCTGCTAGACATGTGCTAGACCTCAATGTAGATTGAGGCCCTGCGTTAGCCACATGCGTTAGCCAGGCTAGCGGGGACTAGGGGTGCGGCATGTGCTGCAGCATCCCCTGGTGGCGAAGCTTTAAAACTGCGATGACTATAAAACGATCGCTTATAATTTATTTATCTCTGGTTGTGGTTTCTGTTTTTATTTTGTATGTTATGTTAGGGGTGTGGGACGAAGAGAGCGGTAATTTTTCAATTATTTCATTTATCCTCAATGTATACCATCCGATTTGTCTTCACGCGATTGCGATTCAGCCTACACATATGCACGCAGCCAGACATCCTCAAATGACAAGTTATGAGTGGTGTGTAGACTACAGAGCCGGTGTAACATAGTAGCCTATCTTAATAATTCTATAAACTCTACGTGGACCGTAACCCACCCCGCACCCCCTGCCGAAAATATCGTCCTGTTAGTCTGATCAATGGAAGTATTGGATCTTGACTTAACTGTGGCCTGAAGTGGAAGGGATCAGTTCACTAATCCTATAAATTACTTTCATCCTCTCCGGCTGCCAATTTGATGCGCAGTCTGGCCCCAGATCAAAAAAAGTGGGGAGATCGTGTAAGTGCAACCATTTTACGTGCATGCCTCAAAACATTCACTATAAACTCATTCGTCTCGTTCTCAACGTTGTAGTTCAACAAAGACAATAAAAGTGGAGACGGGAAGCCCAGCCTGATAGGGCTAGTGGTATTAGCTCCCTTTACAGGATTAGCCGGGCATCTATAGCTCAGCGTAAGCAGCGTCGCTTCCTCACTCTTCACTCAGGGAAACACATGAATGCTACACTGCTACCACTGTAATGACATCTCGTGGCTCCGTGGAGGGGGGGATCTTTGCTGTACGTCAGCGGGGTTGACGCTGCGACCGAGGCCCAGAGGTTGGAGCTAGAGGCCTTGACCCGTGGCTGAGGCCGGTCGGCCGCAATGAGGGTACATGTGGTGTTGCTCGTGCTGCTGTGCAGCTTGCAGGGCCTGTTCTTTCAGAGATCCACAGCAGACGAGGAAGTCAGTGGTAAGATTTATAATGGTGTGTTGTTGTTGGTTTTATAAGTAATTGTATTTACTATGGGTTTGGACATCTTAGTCTCCAATCCATATGAATCAGAATCAGAATTACTTTATTACATCTTATTGTACAAGTACACAAGAGGCTTGGTTACGCAACAGCCATACACCTAAACATAGCTGCAACGATAAAGTAAATAAGATAGTTAAAATAGGAATATGTAAATGTAAATAAATGGATGGAGGTAGGCTGGAAGCATTGGGGATCGAACCAAGTATCTTTCGGCTTGAGTCGAACACCCTATCCTCCCCCTCCCAACACCACTCTAGTAGTGTTATTATCGGTTACTAATATAGTATTATTATATTTTGTTAATAACCTGTTCATATTAAACCGGTTTTCCAAAAGGTTTACTTGATGGCCGGTATGATCTGGTTTGGAAGGCTTGAGGCTCCTCCAAGACTGACGTAGGGCTGCCCCGTGGTTTGTTAGGTGAGGCGGAATGGCTGCCCCAGCCCAAGCCCTGGGAGGACACGTACTGGTCTGGGACCGCCCCCCTGTGCCTCGGAGGCTGCAGGGGGCGCCACCAAGAGCTGAAGAGCGACCGCTGTGGGGACTCCAGCTGCTGCTGGGTGGGGTCCAAGTCCCTCTGCAGAGGTGGGGCTGATGTATGTTCACCCTGTCGTTAGACTAGTTCAGCACCTCGAGACCAACCGATCACCGCCTAGTGCCTCATGTCAGGGCAGAATCAGCGAGGAAGGCTTTACATTTCTATGCCTAAAATAAGGGCAAAATCGGCCATCTTTTTTATAATGGGCATTTCTTGTCTTTTTTATAAGGAGCAGAGATCGTTGTCATTGCACTTTTTTTTTAGTTTGATGTAATATTGTTAGTTTATTTCTTTTTTAATGTTAATGTTCTTTTTTATGTGCTTTGTCTGCAAACATTCATGCTTATTTTGCTGTACTGATGCACTTCCGTTGAATGAACTGGGGGTATGGAATGATTCATGATTCATGACCCACTCTCAAATGCGTCTGCGTTGTGCTCTGTCGGGGGGTGGACTGTAGTGAACTGCGGCAGACCGGACGTGGACTACAACGGCGTGGTGACCGGTGACGACTGGTGGGTGGGCTCGCTGGTGAGGTACGAGTGCCGTGCCGGCTTCCTGCTGCTCGGAGACCCCACCAGAGTGTGCCAGTCCGACGGCCGTTGGACCCCAAAACCCTTCTGCCTGCGTGAGTTAACACAAACTCACGTCCTGCATGAGTTAAAACAAACCCTCCCGCATGAGTTAACACAAACCCTCCAGCATGAGTGAGTGAGTTAACACAAACCCTCCTGCCTTAGTTAACACAAACCCTCCTGCCTTAGTTAACACAAACCCTCCTGCCTTAGTTAACACAAACCCTCCGGCCTTAGTTAACACAAACCCTCCTGCCTTAGTTAACACAAACCCTCCTGCCTTAGTTAACACAAACCCTCCGGCCTTAGTTAACACAAACCCTCCGGCCTTAGTTAACACAAACCCTCCGGCCTTAGTTAACACAAACCCTCCCGCCTTAGTTAACACAAACCCTCCCGCCTTAGTTAACACAAACCCTCCTGCCTGAGTGAGTGAACACAAGATACATGTGTTGATGTTTTGTCTGATACATTTCATGAAACAGAATTGATGGGATTGGGAAAGGGGTTTGGTATCTGGAATGTGGGCGGGAGGGGGGGTGTGGTTTAGGGCCCCCAGTATATCTTAAAAAACCCTGAATTAAGGCAATGCACGTGCAAAGAACGGTTGACTCCAAGCTGAATAAATGGCTGAATTGAATGAATGGATGAATTCAGAATTCACTGTGAGTAAAATAAAAGTCGTGGAATAATTTCTTCTGCTGAATATCGAAATATTAACAAACAACAAACGCTGGATTCCACATTTCTCCGACCGCTCCACCCAGGGATGTGTCAGCGGGGACGCGTGGAGGTCAACGAGAGGGAGCTGAGCGGAAACTGCTCCACCACCTGCGCCAACAAGAGCTACTTTGGAAACCCCAAGCTAGGCTGTAGCCATCTTGACAACTGTCAGAACAAGGATACCGGCTGGAAGCGCTTCTTCTCCCAGTGTGTCCCCTGCGTCTGCGACTGCTCCATATCCTGTAGTGAGTAGGCTTCTAATGGGCCCTCATTCATAGAGCAGCCATCTTGGTTTTAAATGCTAGCTAGCATTCAGAACCGAGATGGCCGCTTGGTGAGTAAAGGCCTTTGAGATGTGTCACTGGCCAATCTACTTGGGAGTGTGGTGGATGGTGGCTGGGGAGAGAACTACATACATTGAGGGATTTGGTTCTGTTATTGTTCATGTCAACTTTGTGTGTTTGTTTCTCTGTTTTGGATATTTTCAGCAAACGCAGTCAAACTGGAGGTGAAGAGGAAGAGAAACTGAGATTACTGTCCCTTCCTGTCTTCTCTTCTTTTTTTTCACCAATCATCTCCCTCCCTTTGTCTCAGGTGAAAATCAAAATGAACTGACATCAATGAAGGTTTTGAACAAACTTATTTCATTGATTTGTGGTCTGAATTGTTTAGGTTGACTAAGAACATTTATGAAATGAATAATTGACAATCAAAACATGAATCTTAGATATAATCTGTAGGATAGCTTTGATGGACTGACATCCCTTTCGGATTCTACCAGTTCTATGCATGCAAACAATATAATAATAAAAGCAATAGCGTCATATAATAAATGCTAGTAATTAGGAACATTTTACTAAGAAGAAACTCATAAAACATCATTGACACTATGAGATATTTGCAGATATGTAGATATTTATTATTCTGCTGTGAGACAGACATTTCTTGCTTTTTTATTATTATTATGATGTTAGATATGTTTTAGATATGCAAAAGACAATTAAATGACGTCATGTTTATGTTGTGTAATCATTTATTCATTGCATGCTTTTATTTAAATACACACCCAGGCTTTTTAATTTACCTAAATTCCCCAAAACACAATCTATTTCATTGTCTGTAATTTGTCTGTTATGTCTGTAAGCGTATTTTGTTTGTCTGATCATCAGCGCTATAGCTCCTGTGGGCCACTAGAGGCCGCTAGTAAGCAGAGTCCCAACGGTCACGTGTCTAAAGCGGTCATGAGTCGAGCAGAGTCCATGTTCTCCTTGTGTGCAGCATGCTATATTGCAGATTCAAAAATACAGTATTTTATGCTTATATTCTTGAAAGACTGAAATCAAACCCAATCCATGAATTAGTTTATAAGTCTTTGGACCAGGTGCTCAGACGCAGAATTATGTGTTCACCAGCTTTGGGCTTGTAGCAGCCGATACCTGTGTAACAGAAAAACACATAGAATCATCTTCACATCAGTACTCCAGTAGTAGCCTAATTGTTGTGTGAGGATCGGTGAAGGAAGTCTACAAGTAGACTGCAATGACATTGGGAGTCAATACCCCAAAGTATCTTTCAGCAGGTAGTAAAACACCCACACCATAACACTATCAACAATACTGATACTGGTATTAAGCACTGCTGGGAGTGAATACATTTACATAATTAGCATTACTAATGTTACACAGGAAGAAATAAATGGGATTATCTTCGGCAGTTGGCCTGCAGCCTCATAGCTATGATGACCGAATCCCAGTCGTATTGATATTCTCATATTGATATACAGCACCACCCCATGTGTGATATTGCTTTTATACAACAGTTAAACAAGTGTCCTTTATTAGTGAACAGTAGACTGCAATGACATTTGTATGCATCAAACCGATTATGATTGGTTTATTTTTTATTTTTTTTATTTAATCATTTATTTGGCTCTGCCCACACAAATGGTTTCACAACTTGACTGGGACAGGACTGTTGCCAAGGAACACACCAACATGTTCCTGCACTCTAGCTTTCTACCTTGTCTAAGTCTACGCGTTACCGCTAGCCAGCTGCTTTGTATCACGTACCTGTATAGTCTATATATATATATATATATATTGTATCTGTATATTCCATTTACTGTGCAACCAAATCAGAGTCTGTTGACAGTCGCTTTGGTGGCATCATGTGTGATTCAGATGAGTCAACAGCTTACGTACAATCATTAATGTCGGCTAATTAATGTTATTATAACACCTATCAAGCAGGGTAATACATGTATACATTAAAGTCCCCGTGCTGGCATAGCAGCACACATGAAATGCCTCTTAAACCATCGAATCAAATCACCCGGTCGGAACTAACTGTCGTATACCAACGGACATCCTCAGTGCGCCGCCCGGTGTAGCGGCGCTCGCGGTAACGCCCCCATCATTAGGGCCTCCCCCCCGCTCCCTGTTATGTAAGGAAGTCTTCTGAGGATGCTACCAGCGGCTCATCCAGGCCTGCTCCGACACGCGCCCGCCGTAGGGGAGGGCCTCATCGCTACGGCGATCCTGCCTGTAGCTCCGCTGGTACTCACCCGCATCCAGCCGGGCGGGTTCCCCTGGCGCGCCCGCCGACAGCAGCTCCCAGTAGGACTGGGCCTGCCCGCTGCCCGCCACTCCGTTGACGCTCTCCAGGAACAGGCCGTGGTCGGGGTCCTCCTTCAGCGTGAACCTGACGGGACACGGCGTTAATCATTCAGCGAGGGACGCGTGAAATATTAAAAGATAGAGCAGCCATACTGTGTTGCTCTAGGGGAAAATGGCGGACCTGTGACCGCCTGCTTCTTATTCGGCAGACGCTTATCCGAAGCACCCCGCTGTAGATTCAGGTATCTGTCATTAAGGAGCAGGTATGAGGTTAGGCGTCTTGCTTCACAGGTTAGGTTGCAGACACAGGGGGATCGGACCCGCGACCTTTCATCGTCGGTGAGTCAGACGCTCTAACCACCCGGCTGTTCTTCCCTCCCCCAGGAGGGCTGTGTGGATGAATGAAGTGCATTTTGTTGCACAGTGGTGGCGTGTGAGCTTACCTAAAGGACGGCTCCGTCTGCTGCAGTCTCGAGGGCCCCCAGCAGAACCCCTCCCTCCACCACTGAGCCAGAGTAGGAGCCCGTAGCCTCGCTGGACAGCCCGCGGCCCTCCACAGACACCCTGATAGGAAGCGTCCCGTCCCCCACCGGCCCTGAATGCCAACACATGGACACGGGATCCGTCATTAAAGACACTGTCATACACCGTACACATTGCCTATGGCTGCCCCAGTCTGCCGTTCAGAGGACGCTGTTATCCAAAGCAAACAAAAGCATCTCACGAGGACGCCTACATGGTTAGGCTGCAGACATTCTGGTTCAAACACAGATCCTTTAGGCTGGGAGTCAAGACACTAACACCCCACACGCTCTCACACACACACACACACACACACACACACACACACACACACACACACACACACACACACAATGATGTCGACAGTTAAAGTAGTATGATTTGAGTAATGCTAGATGCATAAAAGGATATCCAATGTAAAATAGTATAAATTGATCATTTCACCTGCTGAAGTGCCCGGTGTGATGATGAGCAGCAGAAGGCCCAGGGGAAGCACAGCACTGGCCAGTCTGAGGTCCATCCTGTAGGTAGTGTACTGGTTTGTGTTGGGATACTGCAGAGGGCCGCTCTAGTCTTAGTCTATTGGAGCCGCTCCGCACACTGCTTGAGCTCCTCGGAACACCTCCCTGGTCTGGGGTTAACATTCCAATCCCCACATTGCCATGGTTACCGCAGCCATGTTCATTCCGAGACAAATAAAGCCTTCAATGTTGGGTCAATATGTAAAAGGGGACATTGGTGACGCATTCAAAATATAAACATATCAATTGTTTTGCCGATTTTTCAGTGTTTGATTAATTATTACGTTTTTCTTTTTCAAATGCATAAGCAGAACATATGGGAGAATTGACACTTTTCAATGAGGATAGACAGACATTTCACCGCCTAGCTTACAGTGCTCAGTTATTGGTAGAAGGAAGAGCAGGTCATACACGTCTCCACCACGTTTCCTGTCCACACTCGACACAACCCTGCGTTAGTAAACAATTATCATTGATGTAGCCCTCCTATCATGCATTTAAATATTCCTTAAATGGGGTTGCGCAAAGACGCGCAGCGTTTCTCGGATTCCAGGGACACACCTATTTTTAAATCCTGATTATAAGAAGTCTGAATGGAGGTCGCGGCGTTGTGATTGCACGGAGGCCCAGTATGTCTGAACGAAAGTAACCCCTCGGTTGTTTTACCGAAAATAACCCAGCCACTGCAGCATCAGCAGCAGCGGCTCGTTGCGCAGGTGCGGTCTTTAAAGAGACCGCGCGCTCCAATTCACTGATCAATGTTTACATCTGAGACGATCAAACCCCTGGCCGGATTAACATAGTGACACAATAAGGACACACTGCCTGCATGTTTATAAAAGTGTTGTACATGGGATGACGTGAGCTCACCACGATACGTCAACAGCCGAACCGAAATGTTATCCATGAGAGAGTTGTGTAGTAGGGTTAAGGTTAATTTAAATATGCCCACCCCCAGTTAAAATATACTTTTCTTATCTGATTTAGATATATTTCCATTGTATTACAAACGGAAAACCTGAGGTGATAACACCTCCTCAATACTTCGTTGTAAGGCATGAGGTATAACAGGCTATCATGTTAATAGGAAAATATTAATAATAGTGGGACGATGGAAAATGTCTGTCCCGTTTTGACAAAACAACAACAACAACAAGTCTGCATGTGAGCATCCATATCACGAGCTCCGGGAGATGGGAGTGCGGACTTTCTCCTCGCGCAGACTGTCAGCATCAGCAACGCCCTGCATCCCAAACCGCCGCGCGTGCCACTGATGCACTGACCGGCGAGATAACGGCGCCTGCCATTGAGCTTCTGCTGCTGCTGCACCACTGGGGCTTTCTCTTTCCCCCATTTAGACGGACTCGAGATTGGAATCGACATTTTACAAAAGGGAAAGACGCTTGAGAAAAAGAGAGAGAGAGAGAGAGAGAGAGAGAGAGAGAGAGAGAGAGAGAGAGAGAGAGAGAGAGAGAGAGAGAGAGAGAGAGAGAGAGAGAGAGAGAGAGAGAGAGAGAGAGAGAGAGAGAGAGAGAGAGAGAGAGAGAGAGAGAGAGAGAGAGAGAGAGAGAGAGAGAGAGAGAGAGAGAGAGAGAGGGAGAGAGAGACATCAACTCTATGGATGTTCAGGATGGTTTAACCAGAGAGGAGAGTGATTCGAGCACCTACACATGAGACATAGCCTACGTAGCTGCGCGGCGCTGTTTCCTTCGCTATTCTCAAAGATGCTGTCATAGTTATCGCCGGACATGATTTTAATAGCAGGAGTTGCCGTATTATTGGATGTGCGGTATGATGCACCGCGCCCCGAGGGACTCCTGCTGAACGGAACACCGTGTGTCGCCGGCTCACACTCGTTTTGAATTGTTCATTTGTCCATCTTTGAGCTGCCACTTGACTCTCCCGGGACCTTCAGACGTGGATGGAATCTGTTATTTGATCTCCACTGATCAACTGAGCACTGTTGCTATTATACATAAGGAACAAAGAATCCGCGAGGGTCTGGGCCACCGTTTCAACACACACCAAAAAGTACGTTACATGTTCTGCTTATGTCAATGTGAATAAAAGTGTGTGTGCGTGTGTGTGTGTGTGTGTGTGTGTGTGTGTGTGTGTGTGTGTGTGTGTGTGTGTGCGTGTGTGTGTGTGTGTGTGTGTGTGTGTGTGTGTGTGTGTGTGTGTGTGTGTGTGTGTGTGTGTGTGTGTGTGTGTGTGTGTGTGTGTACGTACGTGCATGCGTGTGTGTTGGTGTGCATGCGCTCACGCGTGTGGGTCTCTGTGTGTGACTTCTTGGATTCATTTTTTTTTAACATGTGTCTATCGATTATTACGGTTCTCACATTCCCTCGATTTGCTCTTCTCACGCCGGCCCTCCTCAAACCGGCCGGCCTCTATAGAATTCTGAAGAGACTCTGAGGGTGTCCTGTCCTTCATTAATGACCATCTTGCTGTTAGCATGAGCCGAACACTACCTTCTAACATGGGGCTTCAGAGGCCTTTGTGCATATTAAACCACAACGTAAATGCCCCCCACCAACATCACCAGGATCATCATGTCCTTGCGAGGGGAGAGATCATGGCACGAGAACCTATCACCCTTCATCTAAGTGGGAGGCCATTACCGTCTGTCAGTGTTCCCACTGGGCCGGGCTGCATACTTTTATGTATAGACACCAGGCCGGGCTATAGTGGATATTTACAAAGGGCCGGTGGAGAATCAATACACGACACTGTGAATCATGGTCCTGCATTTACAGCACAAGGGATTTTTCAGCACTGCAGCGGGGCCATCGGACATGTTGGAGTGTAACGAAGTGCTGTTTGTTTGGAAGATAATCGAGTGCGTTGAATGCTTGTAGTAAAGTTTACACAGTTGTGTTTCTTTGCCTTTAAGTTGAAGCAAAGGGTTCACGTTGGCCATGCGTCGCAGCCCCACATTCCAGTTCGGCACCGGTTGTGAAATGTCAACAGTGGTGGGATCAAACCGTAGTTTAAGGTTCAAACCCGTTGCACTGTTGCCAGCGGTGACCAGACCCCGCTCTGTGATCATGTAAAATAACCCATAAATGACAAAACGGTCTTTATTCATGTTCTTCATATGAAACTACTTTTATTATTACATGCTGGAAAGTAAGCAGGTGAGTTGGAGCCGACCAAAAACAAAAGCCACCACGATGTGCTACTTCAATTAGTGACAGTTCCACACTCTTAATCATTGACTCAGTGACTGTAGCTCCATGACGGTTAATGAAATGATTTCATCACGTCCCGTTCCCTGTGTAATGTGGCTAATTGTAAACTGTGAGAAGGGACCAGGACATATCTGGAAGCTGGTGCTGAAGTGGAATATTGAAGTGATTCTTGATTTAATTAGACTTTTTATGTTGGACCACCACCAACATATCATTCCAGTTGCAATTTTGTAACTATAATGCCATAATTTTAATGTTCATGTGTATTCATAAAATGTGGTGCAAAATATGTTGCAGTGTAAGGCATTGCATTCACATTAACTTACATATAGAGGGGAATTATAGCAGTTAGATTCAAAGCTTCATGGAGGATGATCATTGGTTGGTAAAGGTTAACTCAGTCATGAAGACACCAAATTAAGACCACCCTTCCAAAGAGTTCATTAAGTAACTTGTTGTTCTACTGCCAACTGTGAAAGCTAATTATTACACGTGTTATCAGCCTAATTCTTTCTAGAAGTTGACATGCGCTTATACTCAGTTGCGACACTAGGTACCCTGAACAAACATATATAATCCAAATATTATACTGGAGAGGAATGTCCTGTGTATTTATTCAGCCTATATTCTTTCCAATGAGTCAATATTAGCTGAGATTATCAGCATTATGACAAAGTTTGTATTGTCCTTTCTCAATCCCCTCGACTCGGATGCATAGATACTAATGTTATTGTTTGTTCATTTAACACAATCAATATGAAACTGCATACTGCATCCAGCTCATTGGTTCAGCATTGGTACACTGCACAGTGTTTGAGTTGAACAGCGCGTTTGAGCAGTCTCAATTGAGTTAAATGGAGTCATCCATTACCACGCATTACTGGACGTTTATACGCCATAGCCTACATTACCTCAGCAGGCTCTATCGTTCGATGTGTTCCTTCGCGATCGCCAAGACGGTTGGGCTCGGGAAACCAGAGTAGCCCAGTTCTCCACACACACACACGCACGCACGCACGCACACACACACACACACACACACACACACACACACACACACACACACACACACACACACACACACACACACACACACACACACACACACACACACACACACACACACACACACACACATCCCCTCTCCAGAAGCCAGTTCATAGCGGTGTGTGTAATGAGATAATGCCGTGCACCTAACCTCTTAACAGGATGTCTGCGATCAGCTGAACAGCATTCAGACCATCACCTAGTGTATTCACACCAAAGCAACAGTTATTCTTCTCCCATTCCAAGATGGCCTAACCGCCTTTTGAGCGTTTTACCACCTTCTATAAACCAGCTGACTTAATTTGAGTTTGATTATAACACCTGCTTCGTCGACCACATCCCACTTTACTGGAAGACGAAGAGTAGAGCAGAAGATTTAGGTTTCCCCTTTGTTTGGGACTTTTTATAGTTCTTGTTGCTTTATCCTTTTCCTTTGCTTAAATTTTTAACTGCTTTGGCAGTGATGTTTATTTTCCATGTCAATAAAGCTCTTATAAATAAAGACAGAATTCATGAATGTAGACAACAAACAGACTCTACGTTGGTGCAAACACGTAAGACGAGAGAGGCAGAGGCAGATGGACGGACACAAGAGTCAGAGAGAAAGAAGGATAGAAAGACAGAACTCACACTACGGTGGTACAGAGTCTCCACTCCAAAGTCAACAGGTGAACCCAGGCTACCAAGGCCGAACCGGCTGGTAAGAATCTAAAGCGTATACTGTGGGTCAATAACACCACACGGTTATGCATCGGTTTTAGAAAAACGGGACACCACAGTTAGACCGAACCAACGTCCAGAGGTTTCCATGACAGCTGAACTGACACACATATGTCAGTTCAGCTGAATAAGTGTATAAATCACACAGTGGATCTCTTCCCCCCCCCCCCCCCCCCCCGGCAGGCTTTCAGCATGGCGGAGAAAGCCCTGGACCCGGGGCCAGTCAGCATCCCCATGGAGGAGACCAAGGTCCCCGGGGGGGCCCCGCCCGAGGCCGCCCTGCTGGTCCACCTGAAGAAGGTGGAGAACCACATCACCGATGCCCAGCGCTTCTCCCACCTGCCCCAGCGCTCCGCCGTGGACCTGGAGTTCACCGAGCTGTCCTACACCATCCGGGAGGGGCCCTGCTGGCGGAGGAGAGGTACTGCACGCCGGCCTCGCTCATTCACACACACACACACAGACAGACTCACGTGAACACACTCGCGTGTACAAACGCACGAACACATGCGCACACATACACACATACAAGGGACAAACGCACACACGCACACACACACACACACACACACACACGATAGACCTGGGCTCACACACACAACATAGGCAAGCATTCACACTCACATAAACACACACAAACACACCCACACACAAAATAGAGACGTGCTCACGCACGCCATAGACACATACACAGACAAACACACACAAACACAGCGTTGGTTTAAAGCATGAGAAAACACCGGCTGTGTTGATCAGTATCAGCTATTTTTGAGAGGTGTTAAAAAAAGCGACTCTTTAGTAGAGAGGTTTTTTTCCCCCCGTCTATCCAATTAATGATGGACATATGCCCGCACACACACACATACACACACACACACACAGACACACACACACATACACAAAAACACACACACCTACACAATACAATACCTCAGACACAGACACATGCAAATATACACGCATACACAAATGCACACACACACACAGACACACACAAACATTTACATTACAGAATACACACAACATTAAGTCACACACAGAAACATGCACACACACATACACAGGCACATACACAAACCACACACACACACACACACACACACACACACACACACACTCACACTCACGCCACAGAACATACTACACTTACTCATGCACAGACATATGCACAAACACACACACCTACACACTACATTAACTTACACAGAGACACTTGCTACGCAGTACATACTACACTAACTCACTCACACACACATGCACACACACACACACACACACACACACACACACACACACACACACACACACACACACACACACACACACACACACACACACACACTCAAACACACACACACACACACACACACACACACACACACACACACACACACACACACACTCAAACACACACACACACACACACACACACACACAAACACACACATAAACTCAAATTGCTGTACTGTATCAAGTTGTGTGTGCAGATGTGCTGTGCTCAGCAGATTTTAGATGTGGTAAATAATTCACTCCTGCTGTCCGACGTGCGTCCCCTTCCCCCCCCCCCCCACACACACCCTTCCCACCCCCCCACACCCTTCCAAACCCACCGCCGTCCCATCCCTGCTCAATCGAACCAACGTCCGGCTTTGGTAGAAGGAAATGGCAGTGATTGATCTGTGCATTAATTATGAATGGTATATATTCTCACCGCACGTATTAGAGGAGGAGACGTGCAGCCTACTTATCTCTGGTCGAGCCCCAGTCACCTGCTAGTGAACACTTCCTAGAGCACCGCGCACCTCGGCTTTCACACCTCGGCTTTCACACCTCAGTCAGGTGGACCTGCTTTATTGACCCTTCTTCTTGCCTGCGGGACCTTCGCGTCGATCCGACGTGTTGCTGAGGCGTCTGGGCGGTCAGCCTGTCTCCCCGTGCCCTACGGCTCCTCCTCTAGGAGTGGCGACGTGGATCTCCGCAGATCTTTGCATTCGCGCAGGACGCAAAAGTATGATTTGGTCTATGTGCTTGTTGGGTTCCCTATTCAGAACATCCCCAAGGTACCATCGTATGCACCCGCGGTGGCGGTGCAGTGGGACACATTGGATGAATAATAGCCACCAAATGGGTTATAAGGGCATATCTTATACCCACCCACTGAACTGGGTGTGAACGAGGGAACTTGTTTACATCTTTCACACAAGCTGTCCTCCTGACGTAGGATACATAACCCGCTGCATTGTGCACCCCCTCTCTATTTGTTCTCAGCGTCTCATGTGCATACAGAGACAGGGATGTCTTTTTTTTTTTTTCTTCTGTGTGAAACCCGAGTATGTAGCGTCAATTGGGGCCGACACAGCACGTGAACAGTCAACAGAGTGATGACCGGGCCGGCGGAAAGGAATAACAGGAGATTTCTCTGCTCTCGGTCGATATCGCAGCCTCTTCTTCTACGTCTATCGAAGCTTTGTCTTCCTCTGTCTTCTCATTGCAAAATCAATCCCTGTTGTTCCTCCGTTGAGCACGCTCTTCAGCACAAAGCTGGTCTTCTCTGAGATGTGCAAAGGTTTACTTGCAGATTGTTTATTTAGAATAGGTATTGCTGGTGCAGGATTATTCATAAGAGGGCCTGTATACCAAGATCTGCAATCCATAGGTCATGGTTAGAGTTGGTGAGAGGGCTACCTCAGAAAAAAACTGAAATATTTGTAGGGTGTTGGTGTAGCCGGATAACAGAGAACAGTTATTCCGGCAAACACGTCTGTGCGCCAGTCATTGATTTACTATATTCTTTGCTCTCCACACAGACTGTTTACGTGCGTCCAGCAGACTTCAAACAACAACAATGCTTTAAAAACCGTAATCTTCTCCTGTTGCCTACAGATTCTGCATTCATATATCTTTTGACAGCAGTTAGTGTTAGGGTAACCATAGCCCCCCTTCATTCAACCAACTCTCTGTTGGTTAAGTGCTTTGTGTGTGTGTGTGTGTGTGTGTGTGTGTGTGTGTGTGTGTGTGTGTGTGTGTGTGTGTGTGTGTGTGTGTGTGTGTGTGTGTGTGTGTGTGTGTGTGTGTGTGTGTGTGTATGATATTGTGTGAGGTAGTGTAGGTTATCTGTATGTAATGGTGGTGGTTAGTGAGGTCCCCCCTTCACTGTAAAGCGTCTTTGAGTGTCTAGAAAAGCGCTATATAAATTCAATCCATTATTATTATTATTATTAATGTGTGTGCGTGTAATGTTGGTTATGTGTTGTGTGTGTATGTGCGCGAGTGTGTTTGCATATGCGTGCGTGCGTGATGCGCTTGCGGTTTTTCTGTGATATTGTCTTTGGCGTTGTCTATGTGTGTACCAGTGATGTGCTCTCAGAAATCATTATGGAGGACAATAAAGAATGAATTGGAATCTGAGGAGGGGGAGAAGGCTGGGTCAAGGTCACCTTCAGCTGTGGGTCTTCATGCTGGCGGTCTTCAGGCTGACAGCGTTTCACAGCCCTCCTTCAGTCTGTCCTCAGTCAGTCCTCAAAGCTGTAAAACAGATTTCATGCAGTTTCAGTCTGAGACAAATGACACGCTAGAACATTAAGCGGTTAGGCGTTCTGGATTGTGTGAAAAACGAAATGAAGAGGAGAGAGCAAATCGGGGGGGGGGGGGGGGGTTGGGCGTGTGATGCTACACGCACCACAATAACCTGGGAACACTGCGATGATGTCACAACTAAGCGAACACTTAGTGAGTCACGAGGTAGGCTCCTTGCTGGGGTTGTGAGTCACAAGGACGGCTCCACGCTGGGCTTATTTTGGAGGGGGTGTATGCCCGGATGGGCAGAGACGGGCAGGGCAGAGGGGACGTCGGGGGGGCAGGGGGGAGGCTGGCTGAGATCTCATCGCGTCCCATAAAACAACACTCTAGAGGAGAACATTATGAGGAGGAGGAGGAGGAGGAGGAGGAGAAGGGAGGAGGGCTGGGTCACTGATGGTATATCTGGCAGGTATGAACCCTTCAACCTGGCGATTCATGCTGACGTATATGAGCAGAGATTTCCAGGCCTCTAGCTCCATCTAGAGTGGGCGGAAGACGTCTCCATGCCGGCACAAACGGCACCACGGGCTCCCTTTGTCTGAAGACTGCCTCATCTCCCAGGGGAGAGGCCATTAGGATGTCAACCCCGCGCTGGCCCAGCGAGAGAGAGAGAGAGAGAGAGAGAGAGAGAGAGAGAGAGAGAGAGAGAGAGAGAGAGAGAGAGAGAGAGAGAGAGAGGAGAGAGAGGGAGAGAGAGGAGAGAGAGAGAGAGAGAGAGAGAGAGAGAGAGAGAGAGAGAGAGAGAGAGAGAGAGCATGTGTGTGTAGGAGGATGGATTGTCTGCAGGTGATCTGGGACACTTCTGCATATGGTTACAACTCCCACTGCGATGGCTTTGATGCGTTGGCGCTTCTGTGTGAAAGTCTTTCATTCTTTTTAATTCGTAGTTGTTATTCACTGAGGACCTACAACCCCTTTCTCAAGCCATCGCCCACAGCGCTGCTCTACCTTTGCTGATACATTTGTAATGGGTTAAGGATAATGTTCTGTGGAAAATCAATTGCATGTGAACATTTCCACTTAACATGTGATTGAAGAGACACATGTTTTTCTAGCGAGATTCAAAGTCAATTCCAAGACACAATTTTGCGAGCGGCAACAGCAAGGTCTTCCACTTAATAAAACCAGCCACTGCATGTATCGCTGCCCATATACAAGTGTGTTTGTGTGTGTGTTTATGGGTGTCATATGCATGCATGTGTGTGCGCGTGCTTCCATGCATCCGAGTGTGTGTGTGTGTGTGTGTGTTTTTGTGACATATGCGTATGTGCCCATGCTTGCGTGTATCCAAGTGTGTGTGTGTGTGTGTGTATGGGGGGGGTTTGTGTCATATGCGTGTGTGTGCGCTTCCTTTCGTGCATCCGATTGTGTGTGTGTGTATGTGTGTGTCTGTGTGTACGTTCCACGCGGACACACGCCTGCGTTGAAGGGTTTGTGTTCGGCGTGTCCGTTCACTGATGCCCCGGTATTAGCATGCTGGGAGGTCAGTAGCGTGGGACAACATGTGTTTGTATGCGGCGCACGTCAAGGCCGGCGGCCACGGGGCTGACAGGAGAGCCGCTGTGATGTGTGAGAGGAGGCCGGTATGACTGATGGACGAGCAGGCAGGAGGCCCCCAGGCCGTTGGGACGGGGCTCGTATACGACTGCAGCCTCGCTGGGGCTCAGCGCTGTCATGTCCGCTGGGACACTTAATTACACACACATGCACAGACTCACACACACACACACACCGTCCCCCAGATGAAAGCCACGTATGAGTATGGACTAGGGAAATGGAGAAACACTTACAGACACACCATACACACACACACACACACACACACACAAACACACACACACACACACACACAGCTAACTTAAACTATTAGAGCAGCAGACGTCCAACTGTCAGGGGTATTCGGGGTGTTACTGAAAAGATTTTCTACACTGTGCCAGACGGAGCAAACATTTTTGTCAATGGAGAAAAGGTGCAACTGAAGTCAAATGCCCACATTGCCCACTGAATCGTTTTGTTGGATCTCTTATTTTTGTTTAAGTTGGACAAGACAACCGTCATCGATTAACCTTCTTGCCGGGAATTTATGGACAAGATTGAATCGGAATGTTTCAATGCTGTTGACATTGATTACACAATAAATGTTACATTGATTTCATTTATTTTCTTGAGAATAAGCAGTTTATTGGGGTTGATGAGGTTGTTGAGATGAAAACTGCAGGGACGGGTGATGGTTATTTTGAAGCAGATCTCCGTTTGGCGTTCGTTGGAGTGATGGAGCTTCCTTCTCTCCCAGGTTACAAAGCGCTGCTCAAGTGTCTGTCTGGACGGTTCAACAGCAAGGAGCTGATCGGCATCATGGGGCCCTCGGGGGCCGGGAAATCCACTCTGATGAACATATTAGCTGGCTACAGGTAAGGCTAACACTACAGGTAACATACTGACTGGCCAGAGGTAAGGCCTAGCTACAGGTAACATACTGACTGTCTACACGCTACAGCTAAGGCCTAGCTACAGGTAACATACTGACTTTCTACACGCTACAGCTAAGGCCTAGCTACAGATAAAATACTGACTGGCTACAGACTACAGCTAAGGCCTAGATAAAGGTTAAATGCTGACTGGCTACACGCTACAGCTAAGGCCTAGCTACAGGTAACATACTGACTGGCTACAGGCTACAGCTAAGGCCTAGCTACAGGTAAAATAATGACTGGCTACAGGCTACAGCTAAGGCCTAGCTAAAGGTTAAATACTGACTGGCTACACGCTACAGCTAAGGCCTAGCTAAAGGTTAAATACTGACTGGCTACACGCTACAGCTAAGACCTAGCTACAGGTAAATACTGACTGGCTACAGGCTACAGCTAAGGCCTAGCTACAGATAAAATACTGACTGGCTACAGGCTACAGCTAGGGCCTAGCTACAGGTAACAAACTGACTGGCTACAGGCTACAGCTAAGGCCTAGCTAAAGGTTAAATACTGACTGGCTACAGACTACAGCTAAGGCCTAGCTAAAGGTTAAATACTGACTGGCTACAGGCTACAGCTAAGGCCTAGCTAAAGGTTAAATACTGACTGGCTACAGGCTACAGCTAAGGCCTAGCTAAAGGTTAAATACTGACTGGCTACAGCTAAGGCCTAGCTAATGGTTAAATACTGACTGGCTACAGGCTACAGCTAAGGCCTAGCTAAAGGTTAAATACTGACTGGCTACAGGCTACAGCTAATGCCTAGCTAAAGGTTAAATACTGACTGGCTACAGGCTACAGCTAAGGCCTAGCTAAAGGTTAAATACTGACTGGCTACAGGCTACAGCTAAGGCCTAGCTAAAGGTTAAATACTGACTGGCTACAGGCTACAGCTAATGCCTAGCTAAAGGTTAAATACTGACTGGCTACA
>NC_082388.1:10960012-11010012 GCF_031168955.1 Gadus macrocephalus
ATGGAATTACATTATTTACATTATGTCCTTATTTCCGCTAATCTGTTCAGCCCACTATGTGGGCTGAACAGATTAGCGGAAATAAGGACATGGAATTACATATGGTGACATGTTGAAACAGGTGAGCAGAGATACATCAGATGAGATGAGACAAGGCACCTTCAGGTATGATCAGAGGAGGGTGTTGTTGTGCTGAAAGAATTGAAAATCTGAATGAATCAGAGGCTAATTTGGATGGAAGGAGCACAGTGTACGGCTGATTAGCGTGGATCCG
Organism: Gadus macrocephalus; assembly: GCF_031168955.1. NCBI lineage: Eukaryota > Metazoa > Chordata > Actinopteri > Gadiformes > Gadidae > Gadus > Gadus macrocephalus. The sequence goes on from NC_082388.1 coordinate 10,960,287, forward strand.
CTGCTTGTTAAACAGGCTACGGTGCATCACGATCGAGCTGTGTGACTGTAATAGGCTGACCCGTACGTCATGTCTCATCCTCATATAAATGGAACTGAGAGTTAAGCTCAAAGAGTAAACTTTAGCTTTTTCTTTCATTATTTTTTTGTTCATTAGTTTGATATTTTGTGTCATATTTGACCACAGCATTTTGAACCAAAAGAGTTAACGCCTCTGCATGCACGCTACGGCCTATAAGTACAGTCAGAAGCACTGTATAGTCTGGCACAATGCCGTGTCACATTCACCACATCGTTTGCCCAACCCCCTGATACCCCTAATGCCCCCGTGACACCTCTCCTCTCTGTCTCCTCCTCCTCCTCCACCTGCCCCTTCGGCCGCCTGGCTGCCAGTGGCCTGGACAGCGCGTCCTGCTTCCAGGTGCTGTCCCTCATGAAGTCCCTGGCCCTGGGCGGCCGCACCATCATCTGCACCATCCACCAGCCCAGCGCCAAGCTCTTTGAGCTCTTTGACAAGGTACAGTCTGGCTGAGCCCCCGCCCGGTGTAAAGTGTGGACACGCGGTGTCAGGAGCCGCCTACCCGTCAGGGAGAGGTCTTGATTGACATGCCAGCACGACCAACCACACGGACCCATACGCCGGGAACGGTATTCCTACAAAAGCTGAGGTGAAACAAACGGATAATGTGTAACGGGGGGGAAGAAATAATTGAAAAAATGTCAACATTTCTTTGAATGTCAATGCTGACAGCCAATCATAATCTGATCTTCAGTTCATTGAAAAAAAAATGCACTGAATAACTTGCGCGCTATGCGTCAGACCTTCATGGTCAGTTTCACAAGTCGACACCGCGGTAACGAAAGGAAGCGGCCCAGACAGGACAAGGTACAGCCGCCGTGCCACGTGCGTCTAACCTGCCCCGCTCTGCCTGGCACGCAGGGCCACTCCTCCCTGAGTCATCTCTCCTCGGGACAGACGGCGATGCTGTGTAGCTTCCTGTGTTTGATACCCCCCTGACACACGCGCGACGTGTCAACGTAGTCGGCGATCCACGGCTGTGGTTGTGTCAGCTCTTCATGTATAATTCATAGACGTCCAGTGTCACTGTTCGTTGTGTTCCCGTCCCTGTGACTTACTCTCTCCGTCTCTCTTCCCCCTCTTGCTATATTCCTCCTTCAATCACTCCCTCTCTCCCTCCCTCCATCCCTCCTGCCTCCCTTTCCCTCCTTCCCCTTCCAACCTCCCCTCCCCCTTATCTATCCTCTACCTCTTTCTGTTTTTCCTCCCTCCCTCTCTTCTCTCCTCTCATCCCCTCTCTTCGCCTCTCCTTTCCTCTCTTCCCCTCTCCTCTTCACTCCTTTCCACTCCTCTCCTCCCCTCTCCTCTCTACTCCTTCTCTCCTCTCCACTCCACTTGTCTCGTCTCCTCCCCTCTCCTCCTCCCCTCTCTTCTCCAATCCTCTCCTCTCGTCTCGTCTCCTCCCCTCCCCTCCCCTCTCCTCTCCTCTTACCCTCTCTTCTCCTCCTCTCCTGCTCTCCTCTCTCCTCCCCTCCCTCTCCTCCTACCCTCTCTTCTCCTCCCCTCCTCTCCTCTCCGCTCGTCTCGTCTCCTCTCCCCCTCCTCCTCTCCTCTCCTCTCCTCTCCTCTCCTCTCCTCTCCTCTCCTCTCTCCCCCCCTTCCAGCTCTACATCCTCAGTCAGGGTCAGTGTATATACAAAGGCACTGTTCCTTATCTCATCCCCTACCTGAAGAACCTGGGCTTGCACTGTCCCACCTACCACAACCCAGCTGACTTCAGTGAGTATGGGAAGTAGTTTGGGAGGGCTTTTGCACATGTGCATGCCTATCCATATGCTACTGGTATCAGCTAAGGCTAGGCTAGATTATATTATATTATATTATATTGGATTGAATTGAATTATTATATTTGATATGGCTAGGCTGGGATAGGCTAGATCAGATCACATAGAGATAGGCTAGCTTGAATTTGATTAGAATATATCCGTAACAAAACCTGCAACACTTTCACTTTTTGGTTTCCCAGCCCAGGCACTGTGGAATGTGCTATGCTAGGCTAGACGAGGAGAGGCTGGAATAGGCTCAGTTAGATTTGATTTGATTGGATTGGATTGGATTAGAGAGCTATCATATTATAAGTATTGCTACATTCGACTAATAATGGCACATGGGATTCAGGAGACGCATGTGAACCACCTTATGCCTTATATCTCGGGTGGCAGCAGCGCAGGAGGTAGAGCGGGGTTGACTGGTAACCCGAAGGTTCCTAGTTTGATCCCCGGCTCCTCCTAGCTGCGTGTCGAGCTGTCCCAGAGCGAGACGCCTCACCCCGAGCAGGCTGTCGCCCTGCGTGGTTGACTCCGCCGTCGGGTGGACGGGGTGAACGAATGGTTCGAAGTCGCTTTTGGATAAAAAAGCGTCAGCAAAATCCCCTAAATGTAAACGTAAAAAATGTCCGTGCCCGGTCCGACGGGCATGGGTCTGACGGCACTGTGCCTCTCTCTGTGCTGTGTCCCAGTCATCGAGGTGGCGTCGGGGGAGTACGGGGACCTGAACCCGGTGCTGTTTGAGGCGGTGCAGGGAGGGCTCTGCTCCGAGGAGGGCAAGAAGAACTCCAGCGACGAGAGCGACTCCTTCTGCCACTCCACAGGTTACAACGTGTGTTGCACACGCACACGCAAAGGCGCGCACACACACGCACACACACGCACACACGCACGCACACACGCACACGCGCACACACGCACACAAGCACACACGCAGTGTCATATCTCGCTTTATTAAGTATATTCTGCTTTACTTACTACATTATACTATTATTTGAACTGTTTTCAGATAACAGTTATCATTGATCATGAGTGTGCTGTTAATGTGATCCCCAGGACTATGGAACCATGGAGAAACGCAGCTTTGCCACCAGTACCTTCACACAGTTCTGCATTCTGTTTAAGAGAACCTTCGTCACGATATGCAGAGACGTGGTATGCCCCGATCCTATTGATGGTTTATCCACAGCATCATACATACCGTGCATTTCCGGTACACTCCAGCACGTCGAGGAGGGATCCCTCGGCTGGCTTCGTTCTCAGGGTCTTTCCCTTGGGATTTCGGGGGGGAAGTATCCCTTGCCCTTATATCAGTCGTTCACAACCTTTGGCATCAGGTGTACCTCTTAATTGTACCGAGGTGATGGCCTTTGGTGCCTCACCTCATATGCAAACGGTAGAAATGTGTTAAATACACATAGAGAGGCTGAGAGCGCCAGCCCCCTTATACATCATTATCACTGCAAGTGGGCCAAGGCCATTGCGAAGAAGTGGAAAGAAAAAGTCAGCAAAGTTACAATGGAAATCTTGTGATGCACAAAGCAACGCTATTTCTGAAAAAATAATATATATAACAATAAAAAGCCCAAATTGTCTCACTTTATCTATAAAACATTTATTTTTAGTCAATCAGTCTATTTCAAAAACCCAGGTACCACCTGCAGTACCCTCACAACGACATAAATGACTTGGTGTTGGGAGGGTTCATAAAATGCGGGCCTTTGAAGTCCCTTGAGCCTGTAACCGTGGTAACGGGCCATTCGGATCCGCTTGACCGGACTACGGTGTGGCTTCTCCAGCAGCCGGCGGCGTTGCGTTGACGTGTGGCCCTGCTTGTGTCTCCCCAAGGTGCTGACCCACCTGCGGGTCATGTCCCACCTGTGCGTGGGCGTGCTGATTGGCCTGCTCTACCTGAAGATCGGCAACGACGCCAGCAAGGTCTTCAACAACACGGGCTTCCTCTTCTTCTCCATGCTCTTCCTCATGTTCGCCGCCCTCATGCCCACCATCCTGACCTGTGAGCGACTTTTCCATTCACATTGAGGGCATTTAGCAGACGCTTTTATCCAAAGCGACTTACAATAAGTACGTTTGTCAGAACACAGAGAAAAAAAATATATCACTGTCAGTACAGTAAGGATGTTCATAGAACCAAGTGCCAATCACTTGCAAACGCTAGCTAAACCCATTTCCCTTATGCAACAAAGATAGCTAGGACAAGATGACACACAACTGAGTGCCTTACAGAGACTTTGGTTAACTGTACCGTCAGCACTTTGATATATGATACCTACGCTAACTGCCGCACTTCCGCTAATATAAAACTATTATGTGAATTTGAATTGTTATTTCTGTTCTTGCTAACCTTGCATTTCTGAGTGGAGCCAGGCTGCACTCTATCCAGTTGTTTTTCTAGGCTGTGCGACATTTCAAATTGTTTTTGGAAATGCCCCAGTTTTGTTGACGCCTCACTCGAAAGTTGCGTTGGTTAAAAGCGTCTGCTGAAATGTAATGTGTTCTCGCTTCTTCTGCCCTTTACTTCAGTCCCGCTAGAGATGTCCGTGTTCCTGAGGGAACATCTCAACTACTGGTACAGTCTGAAAGCATACTACCTAGCAAAGACCATGGCGGACATACCGTTCCAGGTGACTCTTACGAGGACGTGCCAGAGAATATAACCGTCTACATGAACAAAACCAAAAAAAAGGATTTCAAACTCTGTGTCTCCCTCTGTCTCTGTGCTAGGTGCTCTGTCCCATCATGTACTGCAGCATCGTGTACTGGATGACAGAGCAGCCCCCCGAGGCGGTGAGGTACCTGCTCTTCATGGCCCTGTCCACGTCCACAGCCCTGGTGGCCCAGTCCCTCGGCCTGCTCATAGGGGCTGCATCGACCTCCCTGCAGGTCGGCCGCCATGCATGTCCTGCACACAAAGGAGGGTGACAAATACAAGCCTACAAAATATTTATATACAAATAAAAAGAAATATATAAATATAGATATATACCCTCCCACCCCCCCCCCCCTACAAACAAAACACAGTTTTCATGGTGCAAAATAATTACTGTTAGCGTTACAGAGTAATATTGGGTAATCAAAAGGGTTAAATGCAGAAGACATTGCAAATTAGACATGGCATATATTTTCACATGAAACTGAATGAGAAAAAAAAAGTTTTCTCATTCATTTAATGTCCTTCAAATCTGTTTCAATCCGTGTTCGTAAGGGTTTAATAAGCCTGTTTTCCCGTCCCAGGTGGCTACGTTTGTGGGGCCGGTAACGGCCATACCTGTCCTGCTCTTCTCGGGCTTCTTTGTGAATTTCGACACCATTCCCAAGTATCTGCAGTGGAGCTCTTATATCTCCTACGTCAGGTGCGTTGTCATGAGATTACAACCTTTCCAAAACGCAACAAACATCTTTTTTTGGTTTACTTTTTCGAATCATTCCCTCAATGAAAAATGATTGGCAGACGCTTAACGATTAGCGATCAACTACAAACTCTGAACCCTTCCTCAGAGTACTTTGCCGTGTACTTTTCCCGCACTGACGCTGGTGGATTGACGGTTGTGTGCTCGGTGCAGGTATGGATTCGAGGGCGTCATCCTGTCCATCTACGGGATGAACCGCTCGGAGCTGGAGTGCCCAGGGGTGGTGTGTAAGTTCCAGAAGCCCGAGGAGGTGCTGCAGCTCCTCGACGTGGAGGACGCCAAGCTCTACGTGGACTTCATAGTCCTGGGCGTGTTCTTTGTGGTCCTCAGACTGGCCACCTACCTGGTTCTGCGCTACAAGGTCAAGTCAGAGCGCTAGCGCTGGGCGCATGGACGCCGGCCGCGGTCCATGTCGACCACGCATGGATCTCAAACCATCTATGTACCATATCGTTGACAGAGGAGGTAGGGAACAGTAATATATATATATAGTCTTATTTCTGATCGCAGACATGCACACACGTACACGGGAACACACACATACATACATGCAGGCTTGCACAGACAGATAGACACACACACACACACGCACACACGCAAACACACTGACATGCACATAAGAACAACTATCTAGAATACATGCTGCAGCATTACTCCACCTGTACAGTTCATAATTCACTGGTAAAGGAGTGCAATGTGTTAGAGGGGTAGACTCTGTGCTCGTAGGTTTTTATCCTCGGTCAAGATTATTCTAACCCGGACAAATACACCAAGATGTTAGTAGTCTTGTTTTATTCTCTTACACAAACCACTTTTTTTTCCCACCAGTACTTTTTTTGAGAGTATTTCATAAGTACCGGCCAGTAACTCTCCACGAATGCAATGTTAACGCACTGCAACTATACATGTACCCCGCGAGACCAGAAAGCATGTTTACTTGCGGGGGGGGAATAGAGTTGTTGTGGTTTCGCCGCAGAGACGTGGCTGTGAGGAGATTGGAAGCTCAAGCCACGGTCCTCGGAAGGGACGCAATAATCCTGCTTGAAGTGAGGCGGACCATGGCTTCCCCTTCCATCTCTCCCGTGGTCACACCCGGGAACTCCCTCTGTGGGAAAGCCCCGCAAGGATTTGCACCAGTCAAAGAACCTGTGTCCTTACTTGACACAATGGTATTGGGACAAACGATGAGAAAGTGACACTGTGGCAGGGCCCGGAGTATCAAGATTGGACACCTTTCATAATACTGAACTAAGGCTGGTAACCACGGGAACCTAATCGCAACAAGTTCGGTAAGTATGTGTTAACTGATACATAGACAGCATTTTCGAAAAAGCCACTCCCCGTTTCATCTGCACAGGACATCAGCAACAAAAAAAAAGAATGGACTGTGAGCGGATATAAACGTTGTTTTCCATGTGTGTCATCGGGATTCTTACAGAGGGGGAAAAAAGTACATGGATGTTATTTAGATATGGATTATGTGTCCTTGTATATGTCGAGATTCAATGCAGCGTGGATGCAGTGTGTCTTGAAAGAAGAGGGCATATATCCTTGTTTTTAAACACGGCCTACATTTGACCTGACCCTGAGTACGGCCCTTCTTACTTTTTAATCCACATATGAATATCTTCGACGAGGAAGAAAACCTTGGAGTATAATATAAAAAAAACAAAAGAAAAGAGGCTTGTCCCACCAAGGGGCCAAGCCTTCTCATCCTGGATGTATGCGTTGAATGTGGGTCAAGCTCAAATGCAATAGCCAATGCTATCATGTTGTCGTTTGCGTAAAAAGCTGTTTTCCGACTTCGGACTCGCTCCTTTTGCACTCGGACGGTGAAAGGTCCGGCTTCTGATCCACTTGGTCCCTGTCCGACTGATGAGTTGTTGCTAGATGCTAGATACTTGAAACTTGCTTGGCTGGGTGTGTTCGTGCCTCTGAATTAGAATGGGTTCTTCTGCTTCGATGCTCCTTTTTAGTTTTTTGCAGACACAAAAGATGTAAATAGAAAATGCCCACTCAACACACTGGTGTAGAGATACATACACACAAGCACATACACACACACAGATAGGTGCGCGGACGTGCTCACACACACAAACACACACACGTCAACATATCGAAAATCACATTAACAAATTGCATACACACACACCCACACACATACATACACAATCAATAGCACTTGACATGTATAAAAGTACATACCACCGGGCAAAGCAAATATTATTTTCCAATAAACTTGCTATGAAATATTTCCTATAATACTAAGTAATCCTTATAATAATGCATACAATAGAATAAGCATATACTCAATGATTGTACAGTGAATATGTTATGCTGTAAAGAAATGTACATTTGCACTTCTCAGTGTATGGTTATTATTTATTTGTATTTAATTTATTGTTCTATATCAATATGAGTGCTGCTTGAAAGTATATGGGGAAACCGCAACTGGATGTTGCATGATCAATTAAGGAATGAAATTTATCCTAAATGAAATTTCTGAGCAAAGCATCCTGATTTTCTTTCCTCATCCAAATCTGATTTTTTTTTTGGGCAAAACCACAGGAGGATATTCAAATTTTGTCAAACATTACAAAATCATGTGTTGTATTGACATGGCGGGAAAAAAATGTGAAGTGCTTTGCAGAGGTTTTCCATTTTGTCAACAAGGTGGAAAGACAAATGTCACCGCTGCCGTACCGTATGTAGCATGTGAGCGTATTCAGGTAGCAACGCATCTGGTTCACTGAGCTGGCCTGAGCACAGGTGTGGCTGTTAGCAGTAACTGAGTTCATATGACAGACATCACATCTGGGGCCAGTGTGCACATGAGCACCCAACACACAAGTGGAATTACCGTACGTTGCTGCTGTCTGTATCTTTGTCCCATTGTTTTAAATGCACTGTTAAGTAACTTTAGATTGAAAGGTGCTATAACAATAACATGTATTATTATCATTATTATTAATTATATAATTATATTATGTTGACCAATGCTGTTACCCCCTAGAAGCGAGCAGCAGGATAGTCTAGCTAGAGTTAGCTGTTGGGGTTTGAAAGTCAGAAGGTTCTGGGTCGGAACCGCTATGGCCGTGATCTCCTTGTAACCTTAATCCTACCTGCATCTCAAGAGCACGATGCCTTCAAGCATTTTTGATACATATGTGTTAATATTAGCAGCTACACCTGTGTTTGCCCTGATACTACAGCAATGTAATGGCATCCTTTGAGGACTAAAGAGGATTTATGATTTGCAGAGGTTACTGTCAAGAAGAGCAATAGTCTGATCCATAAAAATGTGAGTGTGGCCCAGAGATTAACCGTCTCACATACACACGCCCTCACACACACACACACACACACACACACACACACCCTCACCCTCTCATCCTCACACACACATCCTCACACACACACACAAACACACACACACTTTCGTGTCACCAACGTTGACGTTGTTTTGAGTTTTGCTGTCACTGTGCTGTCACCGCTCTCTGCATTGGAAGCTATAAAAAGCCAGATGAGTGAGGTCTGGATAATCCCATGTGAGGCGAACAGGACATGTGTTATTGTTTGATCAAAATGTGTTGCAGGTTGGTCAGGGAATGGAGATAAAGGGCCTGATTTGATGGAGGTCCTTCTTTTGTGTGCAGATCCGGATCAGATAAATGGGAAAATGTTGTGTTCTGCAGTGTGTAAAGCGGGTTAACTGATGAAGTGATTGAAACAAAAATATGTTTATGTTTCTTCGAACATTACCAAAATGTAAGCCCCCGATCCGTCCGAGCTGTGAAGGCGAAAGGACAAACACAGGCAGGCTACACACCCTTCCCTAGATATCGCATGGTACCCCGTTCATTAGCCATTATAATGGTTTCACACACTTTTCAAATAATGATGATTGCTATTTTTTCCTTCTTCTGAAATCGTTTTTTTCAGGAACTTTAAAATACAGATGTTCAACACTCCACTACTGTATGATTATCTGGGTTCATTTTGTGCTTTGTTATTCCATTCAATGTCGGCCTCACTTGTTTCACTGTGAATATGATCTGGTCATCAAGCTTCGTCTACCTAACCTTTCTCCTTTCTTATATAACGAGTAATGACGTCCCTATACGAGACCTTTCAGTATGTGACAGACAATGCGTTTTGTTTGACTAGAACGGCTGTTTCCACCAAACAGATCATTGGTGAGTTGTTAACCTTATTTGTTTGTCCATTTCTGTTTGTCAGTGGATCCTAAACTCAAACAATTCAAGTTCTGTGTACTGAACGCTGTTAAAAGGATTATAATAAAGTTAACCTTTATAACCTTTTCTTCCACTGCTCATACTAAGACCATTTATAGGAACCTCCACAAGTAACAATAGTAGAACTAATAACAATGAAAATAGAAAAATAATATACTAAATATTTCAAACACAACAAAACAGTGGCAGAGGCAGCCGTCCACATCAGCATCGACAGCCTCCACTAATACTTCAGATTAATAATACTATTATTAGTAATAATAACAATAGTAACAACTATTATTACTATTAATTACTTATAAATCAATTATTCTTCTGATATTGTATTATTATTATATATTTATTACTGATTATATTTTTGACATATTTAATTATTATTACTATTAATAGTATTGACTAGCAGGCCTTATGTTATTTTTTGTATTATTATTTTTTTCTACATCCAACCACACAAATAGTTTTGAAAGGGAATTCGTTTTGATACAAATATATCATTCCTCCAGGGACTAGAGAGAACTTTGTATTTGCTGGAGGCAAATATTATGTGTACTGTAGGTGTTAACAATGACCCCATCAATATGACTTTGTTAGTCAATCTAAGTAGAAAAAACAAACAACACCGCCCCCACGTTCATAGATTTTTTTAATGCAGTGGGATACTCAGCAACACAGTGTGAGCAAATACAAACTTAGGTCATTGACCCTTTCTTTATTGTAAAAACAATATCAATATCAGCATGACATTCATTAACAGGAGAAGGTGTTAACGACCTCATCCATCCCACCCACATTACTGCACATAGCTTCCCAAAAAAACATTTAACAGGGTTTCTGACTGCGTTCTCATCCCCTTCCCCTTCCTCAAGCATAACACCAAATATTAATAGCACTGCGTACTTCCACCCAAGCAGCTCAACTTCTCCAGTGAGTCACACAACGTTCATCTGCTTTTGTGTTATCATTCTGCAGTTCTGTGGGGTGGAACTGCTGTTAAACATGAATCATATGATGGCTATGGAAACAGGAAAAGAAGGAATACAATACATCCGTTATTTAGTCCATCCTTTCCAGAATGCCCCGTCTGGGATCAATAAAGTAGGATCGTATCATGGTTGGTGGAGGTCGAGGGGTTTTAAGAGACTAATCAAGCACCGGACCGCCCTGCTGGCCCTCTGTCGGAGGGGTAGGAGGGCAGGAGGGGTAGGAGGGGGCAGGAGGGGTAGGAGGGCAGGAGGGGTAGGAGGGGTAGGAGGGCAGGAGGGGTAGGAGGGCAGGAGGGGTAGGAGGGCAGGAGGGGTAGGAGGGGTAGGAGGGCAGGAGGGGCAGGAGGGGAAGGAGGGGTAGGAGGGGAAGGAGGGGTAGGAGGGCAGGAGGGGTAGGAGGGAAGGAGGGGTAGGAGGGGTAGGAGGGTAGGAGGGATAGGGGGGTAGGACCACCTTGCGGACCACAGGGGAAGGAGGGGTAGGAGGGGTAGTAGGGCTAGGAGGGGTAGGGGGGTAGGAGGGGTAGAAGAGGTAGGAGGAGTAGGAGGGGTAGAATAGGTAGGAGGGGTAGGAGAGGTTCGCGGGTAGCAGGGGTAGGCGGGTAGCAGGGGTAGGCGGGTAGCAGGGGTAGGTGGGTAGCAGGGGTAGGTGGGTAGCAGGGGTAGGTGGGTAGGAGGGGTAGGTGGGTAGGAGGGTAGTAGGGAAGGAGGGGTGGGACCTCCTTGCGGACCACTGTCCCCCCCGGGGAAGTAGTTCCATCTTTTTGCATATTTTTTATTTCCAGGGACCTGCAGGTCAAGAGACCTCAACATGAGGTAAGCTAGGTACTACTGTGTTTAACTGTTCTTAGGTTCACCATTCCTGTGTTTGCCTATTTTTACCGCTTATGAGATCATGTCCACGCTGAATTAGATAAAAAATAAATGAATATGTAAGTGTCTTTAAAAGAGTCAACACGTCTTAAAAGAAGACATAAAGATATTAGCTAAAATAAGTAGGATAAGTAGCATCTTTTTATTGATTAGTAGAAGGAAACTTTCCAGATTACACAGACTAAATAAAAGACACTAATCACTAAATTCAAATTCAAACACTCACAGAAATGGCACTGGATCGTGTGTGTGTGTGTGTATATTGTGTGTGTGTGTGTGTGTGTGTGTGTGTGTGTGTGTGTGTGTGTGTGTGTGTGTGTGTGTGTGTGTGTGTGTGTGTGTGTGTGTGTGTGTGTGTGTGTGTGTGTGTGTGTGTGTGCGCGTGCATGTATGCGTGTGTCTGCACAACGCAAATGTAACAGGGTTTATGGAGGACTAAAAGCAAACAATAAGCCATTAGCAGCAGCAAACAGCCTGATACATAACCAGCTATGGTCGCTGGCCACTCATCCACTTTAATACAAACCTCCGCCATTGGATCTGATGCAGGAACTGAGGTCTACCCTGTTTCTATGGTTTAGACTCACTTTTTGGAATACAAACAACGGCATATTTTTAATGGTGTACTGAAGTAACTGCAAGTGAAAATGGATGATGGAAAACTAATTACAATGAGTCTTAAAGAACAAAAATCAGAGCCACTTATTTGGTTTGCATTGATTGATACTTTAGTACAAGTTTTCCAAAAATATTTTCCATGATAAAGGCCAGAATATATATATTTTTTTTCATCTTCCTGATGCTGTAAAATATTTTAATTTATTTATATTGTCACTTAAATAACCAGCAATATTTTGCATGGAGCTGAATGACCGCGAAAAATAATGAAGAATTGTTCACTCTCTACTTTCTCCACTGTAGGGAGCCCAGTAGCAAAACATAGCCACACGTTGTTCAGGTTCAATTCTGCTTTATGAGGCTAGTGATAATTACCATAGTCAGCAGCTCTGGTATCCACGGCTCAGTCACCAGCCTCACATTAATTAAGTGTATCTCGTGGACGGAACTCCACGTATTTTCTAAAAATCGGTTCATTTGACTGGTAAATTGAATACTTAACAAGCGTGATTGACAGGGTGACGAAATGACAGTCGGTGGTGAGTGTGACTGAGCAGGCTTGGAGCATATGAGGTAGGTCATGGGTTTAATTGTGCTATGGATCGGTATGCAGAATGGCTTCTGTCCGATTTATTTCAGCTGTTTAATGTGTGTGCTGTTTAATTTTTAAAAGGTTTGATAGAACTCAAAAGTTAATGTAGTAAATTGAACTTGAGTCTCTCTCAAACTCGAGACACAAATGTAAGATTTATTTTATTTTATTTATTTCAGCACAATGCACATCAATAAACATGTACAGCAGTACACGTAAATGTGCCAGATTGTAGCCCAGGGGCTAATTTCCATCTGTAGTCCATTGTTATGAATTGTTACTTATTGTCAATTAAGTATTTGCACTGAAAGCCATTCTGACATTTCAGAGAGCACATTTCTTTCACAACAGTATAGTATAATGTGTTATCACCACATTTAATTACTGTTCTGTTCTGCACTGTTGTCAGTATGATGACTTTTGGAACATGCTAATAAAAACCCAACAGACTTTTGGCCTGAGATAAGACCAAGTGAGATTATTTGATACACCTTCCTAGGAACATGATAGTAAAGTTACTGACTCTACCTAACTTATGTAATATACAATATCAGATAACAACATGTAGGATCTTGAGAATATACTGCAAATATTTCTGATGTGGTTTAATTTGTTTTGTCTCAAAATTTCTTTCCAAAGAAATACAAAATATTTGATCAAATGTAGGACTGCTTGAGTTAACGACTTTTAACTAAAATTAACAAAAAAAAAATCTAAATTTCAACGCAGCAAATTCACTTAATCCCAAGAAGGAATCAACAACCCAACGATGGCCAACACAGACGAATCAGGTAGGCCTACACATCGACACCCCCTACCTGCCATCAATCATCTCATCAGTGCATCAAGTACACACGTACACAATACAAAGGGGCACGCCTTTTGATCATCAACATGAAGCTTAATCCTGCACTCTGTATCTGCAAGTTACATAGTGCATGTTGCTGCCACAGTGGGAAAATCACAGAAGACCGTTAAACCTAATTTATATTCACTGTGTGTAAAATATGCAACTGGAGCAAACCGAAAGGCCCATGCTCAAAGTTCATACAGGGATTTGTAGCATGTCTTGTTACGTAGCGTGAGTGTTTGACTCTGTGCCCCTATATCGTCTGACACGAAACAGGGGCACAGCGTCACTCACTTAACTGACGTAAATCAGCTTGAAACGTGTACTTCTTCGCCCTCAGTCCACTGCCATCTCTGAGACACGAACCCCTTCTGTTTCCACGAGCTAATCCCCGATGCTAAAGCAATTATTATTGTCATATATTATATTATTGTCAGCCGCCAGTAAAGTGCAAAACGGTCCGCGAAGCTCCCGCTTAAACTCACTTTTAGACGTCCAGCCCTTTGGTCCAAAGGTTTACCTCACTCAAAGCATCAAATGTATCACCTTTTCCCAACGTGGTCTCTATATACGTCCGTCCATCCACAGTTCATTAAACTACAGAATATAAACTTGTAAGAATACTTGTATGCATTCAATGCTCCCTGCTCAACCCTGCCATAACAGCAAGATCTCCCGAGTACTCTGAAACACAAGAAAACAACATTTCAGTTTAACACATGTACTTTCACATAACAACAAGAATATTGAATTCTCAGTTTGTTTTATCTGGAAACGTCTTTAAGATCTTCTATCGCAAAGCATAATAATCTCTGTACCTCACAAGAACCATACCCCTATTCTCTCTTTGGGGCTGAGACGTGTTTTCACTGTCTGTGTCTGACACACCGCTGCCCTTTGACCCTTCTTCTACTGTGGCTTCCCTCTCATCCCCTGCCTCTTTGGTAATTCTTCTCTGAGCCTAGTTAAACTGCTACAAATGCCCAAAAATTGGGAAGTCCGATAGGTCAGCCATGCAACCTGATAGGACAATATGTCTGTCCATCAAAAGTTCACTAGACAAGTTTTCAGGAATAGTTGTATACCTTACATGCAGCTGCACCCAAAGGTTGTGTGCAGGTTCAAATGGACCCAAGAGGGACAACCAAAGAATCTGAATTTAATTAAAACGTAATTCAATGAAAACATGAAGCCCACCTATCTCCCGCTCATTCCCCTTCCAGGATATGTTTCCGAGCCCACGCCGCGGCTCTGCTTCCTCCGGCGTGACGAGGGCGAGAGGTACGGGTTCAACCTGACCGTGGAGAGGGGCTCCCGGGGTCACCTGGTCCGGAAGCTGGCGTCGCGGGGGGCGGCGGAGCGCAGCGGCCTGCGGGACGGCGACCGGGTCCTGGAGGTCAACGGGTTCTTCGTGGACGACGTGTCTCAAGCCGTGGTGCGTGAGAGGGACCTCGCTGGTCCCTGACGCTCATGGACCCCTCTTTGAGGTGGAGGGGTGGAAGCCCATGGAAGTGTGCTTGATGACTGTCCATGCCGGTTTTTCCTTATGCGCTCTGCAATATAATAACAATATGGAAAAATAAAATTGAAATCAAAATATCAAAATATAATTTCGAAATTGAATTCAATGTCGATTCATGCATTTCCTGAAAATGTTGTACATTTATATATTTTTTTGATCAATATTTCTTACATGTATCGTATATATTCTTTACGTATTCTAAACAAAACAAACGATTGTTGTTTTAATTAGTAGTAGGCCAATTGTCCTGTGACATCCACATTTCCTGTCTAGTCTTCTGATCTTCTCTTCTTTGATCTTATCCACAAGATGGCCAGGAGGATCAGGATCAGCGGAAACCAGCTGTGTGTGTTAGTGCTGGACCAGGAGGGCTACGAGAGGGCCCGGGCCCAGGGGGACCACCTCCTGCCATTGGTGAAGTCACATGAGATGAAGGCCTGCAAGGCACCCAGGCTCTGCCATGTGACCAGGAACCACTCTCACTCGGGCCTGGGAGTCAGCTTCAACCCCGTGGAAGGTATGGTTGTTCAAAGCTATCATAACTATCTATATATATTCAAGAACCTAAAATGCCCATGTACTTTGGATTCAATGGTTTGTACATGATAGGGTTAGGGAGTTGTGACTCAGAGTCAAAGGGTTCAGGGTTCAAACCACTATCTCTCTCCAGTTATACACCTCAGTTCCCTCTTACCCCTTAACCTACTTCTTAATGATTTTATAAGATCCAACATAATGATCTGATTAGACACATCCCTGTCAACAGAGTGGCGAAGTCACGCCCCTTCTGGTAGAGCCCATGGGACCTATGAGATCGAAAAATATGGATGGGTTTCAATGTAGATTGAATTCTGGTCCCAGTCTTTATATGCCCCGGATTGTAGTTCACAATGCGGCCTCACACAAAACCTGGCATTATCGAACTTCTTCTCGAAAATCTTCTTTTTATGAAAAATGATCATTTAAATCCACAAACAACATATGTGTAATCCAGGGCATGTAAAGACTGGGACCAGAAAATAACTACTTTCTCTCCATTGAAACCCATTCATATTTTTCGAAGTCATAGGTCCCATGGGCTCTACCGGAAGGGGCGTGACTGCGCCACTCTATTGCTTCGAGCAACAGTGTCTTCTAGTTTAGTCAAATTCTATGGAACTGAAGAAAGCTAAATTGAGGACTATACTCTATGCACGTCTTTCTATGTCTATCTACCTTCCCACCCAACCGGCAGGAGAGAAGGGCCACTTCTCGGTGGGCCTGGTGCATGGGGGGGCCGCCGAGAAGGCAGGGCTGCGCCGGGGAGACCGCCTGGTGTGGATGAACGGTGCGGCGGTGTCCGACCTCACGCACTCTGCCCTCACCAAGATGGTGAGATGCTCGCCTGCAAAGAAATTGATGCTCGGGTTTGTCTTTCTTGTCAACACAATTCAAACTGATAATCTGCATCGTGTCGGGACCCGCAGGTGAAGAAATGCGGCGATCACATCACCCTCCTGGTGGTGGACAGCGAGACTGAGAAGAAGTACGTCCAGCAGAAGTGGCCCATCCTCCCGGCCATGGCGGTTCCCTGTAACCTGCCCCACCGAGCCAGGAGCCTGGCCCTGGCCCTGGGGCCCCATGGCTATGGCTTCCTCCTGAAGGAGGGGAAAACCTCTTCAGGACGAACAGGTGGGCCAATTAGACAGGCAAAACAATTAAAGCATACACACACACACACACACACACACACACACACACACACACACACACACGCACATGCAAACACAAAAAACACACGTTCCCATGCACAAACCTACGGAAGCACACACAAGTACGAACGCAAACACACACGCTCTCAAACATTTATGAATGTGCACGTATGCACACACACACACACACGAACGCACGCTGACAAACAAACACACACACTCTTTAATCCGATTAAAGCCATAGTTGACTGCTCCTCAACCGTATATTCTTGAGCGTCATGTAAACGCACTGTTACATTATGGAATTGTTCTTGATAATTATAGAAATTAGCACTCTTGAGTATTTAATTGAATTACTTATAATTATTATAATTTTTGTTTATCCTGTGGTCTGCCTACATGTGCTATTTCAGGGCTTCAGGTGTTCTTGTTGACA
Source organism: Gadus macrocephalus (assembly GCF_031168955.1). Classification (NCBI taxonomy): domain Eukaryota; kingdom Metazoa; phylum Chordata; class Actinopteri; order Gadiformes; family Gadidae; genus Gadus; species Gadus macrocephalus. The sequence continues at coordinate 10,977,382 of NC_082388.1, forward strand.
GTGTCACTCATTATTGATCTACTACTACTATCCACTGGTTGTGATGTGAGTGATGTGCATTCTCAACTCTTTCCAGTTGTTTACAGTACTCTCCTCACGTTACAGTTCATGTGGTGCAGGAGGTGCATGACGACAGCCCAGCACAGAGGGCAGGTATGCAGGCGGGCGAGCTGCTTCTGGAGGTGGACTGGGAGTCGGTGGAGTCCCTAGCACACAAGGATGTGGTGGAGCGAGTCAAACAGAGCAGTCCTCAGATCACACTCACCATCATCTCCGCCCAGGGGCTGGACTTCTACAGCAAGGTAGTGACTCCACACCTCTGCTCTTCTAGGAGGGGCAGCCGCCGGTTTAATATGACAATATACAACAATATTCAAATAGAAAAATAGAAGGTCCTTTCATAATGCATACTAGACAAAGCTTAAAGGGGACCTATTATGCTTTTTCGACTTTTATGACCTATAAACGTTGTTATAATGATTGATAGTCATGTTTAACCATACTCAAGTGTCAAATAATGACGTATATGCATTTCGACGTATTCCCTGCTGACAGTCTGGGGTGGCTGTGCAGAGCGCTAAACACTAGGGACAACGTTTGCGATTCACTTGTTCACATTTCCGGGAAATCATCTACGTAGAGGCATTCCTGCCACGCCCCCATATGCCTGCTCAAATCTGCCCGCTCGCGCTTCAAGGCAGGTAACCAATCACAACGGAGTTGGGTTGGCAGGAGGGGGGCGAGGGGGCGGAGAAGGACGAAACCGAGCGTTGACAGAGAATGCTGAAAGCGCCCAGATTAGAGCATCGTTTTTTGTGCATGGTTAAACATGACTATCAATCATTATATAGGTCATTTATAGGTCATAAAAGTCGAAAAAGCATAATAGGTCCCCTTTAAGCAACTAATCATGCCATCAAACAGACACACGCCTGTCTTTAGTTTTGGTGTTTTGTAGATGGGGGGCCCTTGCTTGGTTTTCCCCTGGCATTGAAACGTTATGGAAATCCTGTATGTGACCACGAAGCAGTGTACACTAGGCTGCGGTTGTTGTGTGACAATCTGTTTTGTTTATTCCATGTCCCAGCTTGGTTTATCTCCGGTTCTTTTCTGTGGAGACGAAGCTGGTGGGGAAAAGCAGGAAAGGGACAGTCCTTTGCCTTCAGTAACAGAGGAGACCCCAGAGCAGGTTGTAGCTAGCCTGTGTGCTAGCCTAGAGGACTCTGTAGCTAGCCTGTCTGCTACCTCAGAGGAGGTTGTGGATGGCCTGCCTGCTCAAAGACACTGTGTCATTGAAAAAGGACCTCTGGGATTCGGCCTTGACTTTGACTCTGTCCAACACACTTCTGGGACCGTTGTCAGCCAGGTACTAAAAATAACACATATTGTCTTCAACATTTCCTATTTCTGTATTTTTCCCATGGTATTCTGGGACTGTAGGGGTGGTGAATGTTCCGATGCTAATATATGTGGACTGTATAATATGGGACAGTAATGGACTTTAATATGGGACTGAAATTCCCCCAAAATTGGGAATTTCAAGAAAAATACACCTTAGGGCGGAAAGTGAAACTAAATAAGCCAGAGGGTCGTTTACTATGAATAACATTCATCGCCCACCCAAAATGTGGTGGAGGGCCGTAGTTTGGGAACACTGGACATGGTAATATTGGGTACACCGTTCAGTGTTTAATGATGTGTGTGTGTGTGTGTGTGTGTGTGTGTGTGTGTGTGTGTGTGTGTGTGTGTGTGTGTGTGTGTGTGTGTGTGTGTGTGTGCGTGCGTGCGCGTGTAGGTGACTCCGGGGGGGCCTGGCCACAGAGCAGGACTGGCAGAAGGTGAGGTGGTCGTTGAGGTCAACGGACACAATGTTGAGAGGAAATACCTGGAAGATGTGCTCATGTTGGTGAAGGCAGGAGGGAAACATCTCTCCCTGGTGGTTAAGAATCAAAGTCACCACAGCAACGATCAGGATCAGACATGCTCTGGATTGGAATCTCATGACTCTGAGGTAAGGTAACAAATGATATTCTGAGCATCATTGAACAACTATATGGTGGTGACTTATTGTTGTTGTAATTTTTACTTCACAGGAGGAAGCTGGAGATTCATTTCTTTGAGAGATATTCTACAGGCATCAGTCAACGTGTAGGCCTACCCCTAAAACTACCCAAGGCACCATTACTGTGTCATATATATTATAATGAATCAATGATCAGACAAATATCTCAGACAAACTTTGAGTGATCTCAAATGTACAAATAAATGTATATTTAAATATATATTTATTATATATAAATATTTTAAAGAGCTGTTTTGTGGCAATGTTTATAGCAGAATATATACATATATATAGTACATCAACAAACATACACGATGTATTAACTGAATATAAAAGTATAAAAAAAACACTTTATATTATATTGAATTTGGATTCGGGTAAAAATAAAATATATGTATTTTAATAATTTGAATTGTGCTATCTTCTTCCATTGATATTCCCCCACTTATATTCTGTCTCTATGTAAGTTCACCAACTCAATTGAATTATTTATGTGTGTTGAAATGTTGTTCTGGTTGTTTGAGCGATATCTATTGTACATTTGTATTTTTGTTTTTATTCGTGTGTTGTAATCAGGGCGTCATTGCAAAAGAACGCCTGCTCTCAATGGCCTACCCTGAATAAATAAAAGTTAAATAAAATAAAAAACATGGTGCTGTTTCTTTATCCTCTTTCAAGCATACATACATGGACCTATTAAACTGTCTGTTAGGTTTCTTGGACGGGATGTAACTGGTAATTTCGTTGCTCTGTACTTGTGACGTGTGCAATGACAATAAAGTATATTCTAATACAGACAGCCGGTAGAGGCGCGCGTCCTATTTTAAGTCAGGCAGCTGTGTAGTCAGCTACTATTAGAGGGTCCTACTGGAGGTGACATTCAGTCGCAGATAGCAGCTAACGGGGGAGCTGTGAACATACAACAATAACGCAACATGGCACAGGCAGTACAGAAAATCGTGGCCAAAGTGCCGACATATATCGGCGGTAAGTTTTGCATATCTGTTCAGAAATAGCGGCTAGGCTGATCAATCTAAAAATCTCTAAAACGACTAACATTGAGATAATTTCACTACGCTAATGTCAGCCAACCGCATCGTGACCTATTCAGCATATGACATTTCGCCAGTGTAAACTGTACTTTGCATACGTGTAAGTAACCATGGGGAAAATACGAAGTTTAACTGAAGAGAATTATACTGCGTTACATGTCGATGATGCACGAGCCGAAACCTTGTGTAGTATAGGCTAGCTTTAGCTAGCAGCCTAAAACATGCAGACTTGTCCTGCGGTTCCTTGTGGCTCCGAAGCTCCTTGACAGCTCTGTGTCTCTGTGTCACAGCCGCCGTGACCTTCTCCAAGCCCAAGCTGGCCACCTTCTGGCACTACGCCCGGGTCGAGCTCGTCCCCCCTTCACCTGCCGAGATCCCCAAGGCCATCGAAGGAGCAGCGAACATCCTGAAGTCCTTCCAGTCTGGACGTCTGGGACAAACCACCGTCAAGGTGCGTTAGGAACTGGCGCCCCTGTATGTGGTGGTTCACCGGGTAGAGCGCGTACCATTAAGGCCCAGTCTTTACCGCAGGAACCGGGATCGATTCTTGCCCGTGGTCCTTGGCTGCATGTCTCCCATAGCTTCCTGCCCTAATCACTCTACAATACAAATGATTAAACTATTAAAGGATTAAATCAAAATCAAAAAAGGTGCGTTAAGACCTTGGTGATTAAGTCATGTAATGGCTCGGGTTGGCTTCGGCCTGAACTTGGGTATCAAAGAGATTCACCTTTTTCACAACACATTTGACTTGTTTTTATATAATTAGTCTTTGCTTAAAAAAATGCCCTGTTTCGTTTTATACATGGTTTGTGCTGTGTAAAAGTAGCAGAGCAAGCTGTTGATACTGGGTCTTTTCAATGTAACTGAAATTTGAAAAGATATTTTAGTTTAGTCTGCTTTAAGTGCAGATATGCCCCTGCAATTTGTATGAACCATGGCTATATGAACACACTACACGACCTACGGGGTCACCTTGTCTTTAAGTACTTTCCAATGTCATATTGAATGCTTTTAAATGAACTAAGGCCCCGTCCACACGAAGCCGAAACAGGCGAAGCCGTTACGGTTTCGATCTATCCGGTTTCGCAGTATCTCCGTAAAGACGAAGCCAAGCGAAACCGGGTAGATCTGTAGAAACGCTGTAGTACACTTTCCAGGCCTATAAGGAGCGCTGCTTCTGCTACAGAAATCCTTGTTGTTGTGAGTTCTGAGACTCCGCGGGCTTAACAGTCATTGGCTAGAGGGTCGAGGGGTGGGGCGATGACGTCATGGTTTACGGTTTCAGTCGGTTTCAGGCGTCCACACGAATCCAAAACGAAACCGGGTAGATTTGAAACCACCTCCGAGGGTGGTTTCAGAAGTTTGCGGTTTCGGTCAGCGGATTCGCCGGCTTCGTGTGGACGGAAGGCCGAACCGTACAAGACCTTTGCGGTTTCGCCATGAAATCGGCTTCGTGTGGACGGGGCCTAAGTACTCGTGCATGTGTCCTAAAAATGTCACTGATTCTTAGATATGCTGTGAACGGTTTTTCAGAAGGACACATGCGTGAGTCCTTGGTATTTCAGACTTTCATCTGTTGCAACATTGGAAAGCAGTTTACTATACCCTTTAGTTTTGCCCTAGTGTTCTGCTATGGCATTAGAATGTGTCACACAGTGTGATCATATGGGGCTTCGAGAGGCACATATGGGGAGACTTATTACCTTTTGCTAGTGCTTCAGAATGTTTCAGATGCCATGTGTTTATGAACGTGTACTGCATGGATAACGTATAAAGCAATATAAGTTCATTATTTCCATGAATGTAATGATGGAGGGTGTTGTGCAAGCTCTACAGAATATTTGATGGTACAGTTATCATGGGTAGTATGCTCGTATAGTTTTTTTAATTATTTAAATCTGATTCAAATAAAATACTGGGTTGAAGTTTATAATAATGGAATATTTAGTATTAATGCTTTATTAGAAAACCTTCTGCAGTGGGCTGAAGCAGTGTTAATAGGTCTGGCATGATGAGCTTTAATTAACCAGTCTGATTGACATTTACAATAATTGACTGGAATGTAAGAATCGACCTGTGGGAAGAAACCTATTTTCCACCCTGAATGCAGCATCCCTAACTGTCTCATTGTGTTTGTCCTCCCAGGATGCTGTGAGGAACGGACTGGTGTGCACCGAGGTGCTGATGTGGTTCTACATCGGAGAGTGCATCGGCAAGGGCGGTCTGATCGGCTACGCTGTTTAAAAGTTTTGGACTCTTCTGAAACCGTTTTGAGATTGTATTTCTCCTGAGCATTGTATGCTTAATCCCTTCACAAGTCCAGGGATCCAATAAATGTTTATTGTTTAAATGGTATGTTGTTGTGGTCCTTGCCAAACCTCAAAGGAGGGAATATCTGCATTTCATCCCATTCTACTCGGGAGACAGGGTAGTCGGTTCGCTAGGGTGTTCGACTCACAACCGGACGGAACCAGCTTGATCTCCAATCTCAACAACCTGCTTTTTTTTTTTTTTTGGAGAAAGGCCTAATCTCTCCCTGCTGCTAGCATCTACATGCTCCTTGATGTTTCTTCATTCACTCTGTTGCTTTTACTTCTAATGTAGTAAATGCTCTTATCCGTAATCGGTCACAATACCAACTAAGTCTGCCCGTATTGTGTCACATTCCTGAACACTAGATGGTCATGTGCACGCCTATCTTGTAATAAATGGCACCATTAGCATAGTTTCAGCTCCTGACCATTTTGCATTCCTTGTGAACATGGTTTACTTGTTCTATCATAACTTCATTCCAGAGTATTGCCATAATCTGCAGGATCTACAATATCTAAACTAATAAATGGGTGTGTCCTGGAATGCTGCTATACGATACATAATTTGAAAGGGTGTGTATTCTCCAGTTTAAAGGTGAGTCTTAAGATTAGTCATCTGTGCCAGCATTGCTCATATTGTGATTAGAATATGGGGAGTTGGATTCATTGTAATGTCACTCATTTGAAAAAAGTAAATGTATTAATCGTACATACTTGAGCCACTCAAGAGGGTGTTCATTTATATAAAACAATCCTTCACCTTTTTTTTTTTTTTTTTGCTATGTCGACGCAAATGACGCCTGCATCGTCAGGTGATCTAACTTGGAATATAAACAAATCTAAGACCCAATAGAATGCATTCATATGCAAAGGGGTTTCACCTCAATTGTAATTGCCAAGTTCCACTGGCTACCTCTGCGATAATTTGTCCTGTTTCAGATGGCCAATTGGAAAATAAATTACAATTTTATTATTATTTATATGTACATAAAACTGGTAAAACATCACTCCAACACCAGAGGCCAGTATGTTCCAAGAAACGTAACATAAGGACGTGTGGAAGACTTGTTACACTTCAAATTTTTTTTGAACTTCTTTTGCTTAAAGTGAACATTTTTTTCTCTAATTCCACGGGCGTCATGCTGGTCCTTTTTACACAATTTGGTTTAATTTCAAAGAAACAGCCTAATCTCAAGATATCGCTCTCACCGTCGCACAGCCACATTGGCTTCTTTTGTTCAAATTAAATTCCAATAAATAATAAAATTATATAGCACTTTATTGACAAATTGACCATTATAAATGAATATCCTGTCATATAAATGAGTGGTTATCTATACCATTACAGTACTTTAAATAAAAGGTGGAGGCAAAAAAATAGACTAACACTTCATAAACTTGCCGAGTACAGTTGTGAATATATTTTGCATGTGTTGCAGTAATACAAATTGCATCAAAATGCAAAAAAATAATTGCTTAGGTGTAGGAATATATACAATAGCATGCTGTAATACGCCTAATATTTCAGCTTGTGAAATATGTGCAATTCCATCGCAACTCTAAACTGAAGTACAGTTTAAAACGGCTGAAAAAGTAGACAAAAGGCATTTGCTTGGTACATTACATTCTATCATAAACACAGGCCACGTAACGAGACTGTTCAGGGACGTGAGGTCACTTCAGCTGACAGATCTTGACCGATGTGCCAACCCCGAAGCCAGGGTACAGAGGCTCGCCAAAGCGGGTCTCGAACCTATGCAGCAGGCTCATGCTGCCGCTGATGCTGTAGAAGGCCAGGACCCCCGCGGTGTGGTCCAGATACACCCCTATCCGTGGCGAATGCGGGCCGGACACGTTCTTGTCCACCCGATTGTGCCAGGCGGAGTAACCCGTGTCGGAGCAGAGCAAGCTCCAAGACTTGTCGTTATAGCCCAGCAGGCAGAGCGAGCCCTTGCCCTTGCGGCTGATGCCCTTGTAGGCCACGCCGATGGAGAACTCCCCGCTCCACTCGATCTCCCAGTAGAAGCGGCCACCGGACAGGGCCTCTCGGCACAGCACCTGGGCGAAGCTGTCGAAGCGCTCCGAGGTGTCGCTGTATGGCTGCAGGTCCCGCGTGCGGATCACCTTCTTGTTGCTGTCGGAGAGATGCAGCTCCCTGTAGGCCGTGTTGGGGTCCAGCTTCAGCTGGCAGAAGTCTAACGGGAGAAAAAAAAATCCATGTTGTTTAATACTCTCCCTCTCTGTGTGTGGTCATTATTTTACATGGTGGTGATGATGATCTTTCTTGATAAAGGTACTCACATTTGAGAAAGTCTGCCCTGGTTTTGGGCTCTGGTGGGGGAGCACTGTCCACTGTCATTATTTCTTTGCCTGGAGATGGAGGAATATTATATTCAGCAAATATGTAACCTTTTTTGTGTTTCTTTTTTTTTTTCAATGAAAATAAATACCAAACAAAAGTTTCCTTAAAATTAACACTATATTGACAAATATCAATTATGCTGCGCGTTCACCTCTGCTTCTTCTGTCCAATGTTCTCTCACTGCGGTTTGTTTGTAAGGTCTCCGTTGTGTAGGTTGGAACCTGTGTGTAGACTGGGACCTCGTTCACTGCAACGGAGAGACGGAACAAGTGTCATCAGCCTACTCGACACACCCAGCCAAGGTGTGTTTTGATAGCCAAACATTAAAACTTTCCCGCTAGCATTGCCTAGATTGTAGCCTAGCAAAAAGTGTCTGTGTTTGCGCGTGCGTGCGCGTGTGTCTATTTTCCCCACCTGACTTGGAGATCTTGAGGAGCTCCTCTCGGCCGTACTCCTCCAGCCGCTCTTTGATCTCAGACACGGCCTTCCTGGCGGTGGCGAAGGAGAAGTCTGGGTTCACCGTCACACGGGGGATGAAGCCGTCGTCCGTCGGCGTGCAGAGGTAGTTGAAGTTCTGCACAGATTGAAATCAAAACACTAGGTTAGTAAAACGTGATTGAAACTTCTGTGTTGCTAGTACGGACTACGGCGGTCGATCTCCAGTGGAACGCTGTTGACTTTTCAAACATGATTAATGACCGCAGGTTATGCAAAGCGACACAAAGATACTGGTGTGAAATCTTAACACAACATAGTTGTAACGTGAATGGTTTGTTGTTGCGAAGTTCTGCTTAACAGACTAATCGGAACTCTGACGTGAAACAGGTGTGATCAACACAGTAGTCTTTGGTGATCACACATTGGTAAAAGGTGAATCATGTGCGGTAACGTTAGTTCCCTCCCCCCCCCACACACACACAATCATCACTTAAATACTTAATTCTCTTACTAATCGACAGTTCAATGATCTTATGATCCTCTGGTTTGAAATTATCTCATTATCATACTCATGACTAACTTAGTCACACATTTGGGGATGAGCATAACTTAAAATGTATTTATTCTCCTTATTCCCCACATTGAGCTCCACCACTACTTCTTAAGCATGGTCTCTAATGAACAGCCAATGATACCCTAGTACTCGGTTTATTGTCATAAGCCAGAATTAGGCACCTGCAGGAAATGAATGTGGTCCTCAGTGCTGTAGAGCTGCTTTAGCCCCGCCTCCTTCTTCTTGAGCTCGTCGATCTCCTGCTCCAGGCGTTCCACCAGGGCCTCGGACTGGTTGAAGGCGGCCTTCTCATTGATGCCAATCAACTTGGTGACCTCTGTCCTCATCCTCTCGATGGAGCGAATCATTTCTTCGAACATCTTCTGACTCTCCACCATAGCTCTCTGGGCGGAGCTCTGTACCAGAACAGAAACAAACAGAACACACACACACACACACACACGCCCTGCGGTGTTAGTTTATGTACAATACATACCGTAACCTCATTGAGGGCTTAGTAACCATGACGACTGTAACCCAAGGTAGTTTGGAGTGTGTATTTACATTCACAGTTCCTTTCAATAACATCGATGGTTGCTTGATATGGTGTTAGACAGGGCGATGGTGGTTGATGTGGTACCAAGGTATAATCAGTTAAAAGTGAATTAATGGGAGTGAGTAAATGGGTTTTATGAGACAAACACGGTCTGCTTTACAGTTGACAGTTGGGCTAGCTTACCTTCAGGGAGTCCACGGAGGTCCTTAACTCATCCAGCTCCTTCATCCTCTCCTGGCACTTTTGTTTGATCTCGGCCTGAGAGACTCCCAGCAGTTTCTGTTGAGAGGAACCACTCTGTGTTATTTAACAGCCAAATGCGCAAATGGCTGTGGACGCGTCCTCCGGGCACTTCAGTCTTCTTGGAGCTCATTTGAATTAATGATTCCGAGAAAGATTCAGGTTTCTTTACTCTAGACAACCACTCCGTGTTTCATAATGGTACTCAACGGTTCCCTTTACCATGGATCGAGAATGTTTGCTTTACGGTGAAAAGCGAAATAACTTGAATTTCCATTTTGATCAGCATTTACATTAGCAACCAACCAATGTTTGGACGTCGGTTGCTATGTTAATGCTGATAAATACTGGGGGAAATTCTTCTCTTTTTATTCTCTGCTTTCATGTGAGGCAGAGATGAGAGGTGGTGTTGATGTGAGGGTGAATCGTAGGGGGAGAGGGGGAGGGGGGGTGTAATGGAATCTTGGCGCTGTCAGGAATGCGAGTCGAGCGCCGCACCAGGGTTTTTAAAGGTGCACACGGTATACAGGCGGGCAGAACAGAGGGCTCCTCATGCAGCCTTCACCCTAACCCACCGACCCATTCTTCTCAAGATAAGCTGGAGGAATGTGGAGAATCTGGGGGGAGGAGGGGTAAGAATCAGAGGGGGGGATGGGAGTGAGAGTGATTTTTTTTTTGGGGGGTGGGGGGGGGGTGGCGAAGGGAAGGGTGGGAGTAAGATGTGTGAGACTCTGATTGTAAATCCAAGGACGAGGGAAAACAGACTACCCATTTAGCTGCGAGAGTGGGAAATAGGATGGGCTGCTGCTTGATCTCGTCGAGATATCATTCATTTACCAATGGCCCTGGTGGAGCCACATCGCCGTGTATGTAAACCAAGGTTGAAATAATGAATAGTGCTCGTTTTTTTGGGGGAGGGCTGGTGTTTTTTTCGACCCCTTATCTCGCCTGCATTGCTTTGCAGACCATGTGACAGTGGAAGTTATTTGAGTTTCTGTGGTCATGGTTCAGAGATAACTACTACTGGCTCCTGAACATGAAGCACTAGAGACCTTGGCTCTGTCGTATTCCAGGTCTCTCCCTCGCACAAAAAACACACACACGGTTGGATAGAAGAATGTTGAAAGACTGTTTGGAGTAGTTTCACACCTGGGGCCCTCCCATCAAACCCCTCTTGGCTAACCACAGAGCGGCATTTTTTTTGGCGGTGAAATCCTGCTAGGCTTGCTGATAGCGTTCCTGATCTGGGTCAAAGTACAACACTGGCAATACAGTAAAGGAAGGGGAGGAAGGTGGTGGGGGAGGGGGGGAGGAAGGAGGGAGGGAGGGAGGGGGGGGGGGGTTTACCTCACAGCTGTCTTGGAACAATAAACTACCACATTGGTATTATCGTTGTCATTTTATGATCCTATAGTTTCATCCATTAACAACGTTGGGTTTGGGAATTGTGAATCTAAAGTTTGTGGTAGTAGGTAAGTCAATACTGGGTGGTCGCCCTGTCGAGTCAGAGTGCAGTTCCTGCCTCACAGCTGAACATACTGGGTTTAGGACAATGCAACACACTTTCCTTTCCTCAGGAATTTCCTGAACTCTCAAAGCCACTTGAGGCTTTAGCCTGGCTGTTCTTTTTTTTCTCTTTTCCGTCTCTTACCTGTTTCTCGCTGCGCTCCGCCTCGGCCGAGACGATGTCATGGCCCCGGTGCTCGCTGACGGTGCAGATGGCACAGATGCACATCTGATCCGTCCGGCAGAAGAGCTCCAGGGACTTCTGGTGCTGGGGGCAGATCTTCCTGTCCAGGTTCCCCAGCTCGTCCACCAGCTTGTGCCTCTTGAAGGTGGCCGACTCGTAGTGGGGCTTCAGGTGCTTCTCGCAGTACGACGCCAGGCAGTTCAGGCAGGACTTGACCGCCTTGAGTTTCTTCCCGGAGCAGAAGTCACAGGGGACGTCGGCCGGCCCGGCGTAGCTGTTGGCGGCGGGGCTGGGAGCGGCAGCGGCGGCGGCGGCGGGGCTGTGGACGTTTCCGTTGTTGAGGTTGAGGCCGCTCTTCTTGATCTTCTCGGCCACCAGGGTCAGCGTGGCGTTTGGCCTCAGCACGGGCCTCTGGGTGAAGGTGATCTTGCACTGGGGACAAATGTAGATCCCCGTGTAGTCTGCATCGTTCCAGTAGCCGCTGATGCAGTCCATGCAGAAGCTGTGGCCACAGGGGATGGCCACCGGGTCCCTCAGCAGGCTCACACATAGCGGACAGCTAAAGTAGTCTGAAGAGCTGGGCTCAGCCATGGCTGTGAGCAAAATAAACACTGAGCCGGTCCTGGGAGAGAGGAGGGAGTACGGAAAACAAACAGAAAACACGGTCGAGAGAGGTAGAGTGAGAGGGAGGGAGGGAGGGAGGGAGGGAGGGAAAGAGAGAGAGAGAGAGAGAGAGAGAGAGAGACTTCAGACTACACTTGGGAGCCCGCCCTCAGGAGTGTGGTACTGCCTGCCAGAGACAGGACCTACTTGTATTTCTGAATTCCAGGGGTTATTGATTGAAAGCAGACAAGGCCCTCCCCTTGTAGATGGGAGTGTGTGCCAATCCCAGCCCAGCTCAGATAAGCAGGTCGAGCAAAGGCTCTTGGCGGAGGTGGAGAGGGTGTGTCTAAAGGAAGGGGAAAAGACATGGGCGGGGAGGAAAGAAATGAATGAACTATGGGAGCCAAAACCTGAAGCCAGCCTTAGTCACAGAACACATTTCAAAGTGGGTAACATTGTCCAATGGTTTTACTTTTAGCTTTTTTACTATAATAATTTTTCTATATGCTATATATTTAGCTGCACTTTGTCACTCATCAACCAACACATTTAGCATTTGTGTCCATTGTAGGCTACAAAAATATGTTTTGTTTTTGGGAAGGGACAGTAACTGTTATGGCCCGTGTTGTAGTTTCGATGTAAGCTTTTGTGTCTCTCAGCCCAACCTAATTAGAGTCTCGTAGATAGCTGGGTTTGGTTGTCCAAGAGCAGTGCATTGCATGCACTGGTTGTAATATTTGCACTGTAGCTCGTCAGACGAGTTTGGTCACTTCTACAGGTGCATCCGTCGATGAGGAAATGGCATTCTGGAAGTTGAGAACAGAGAGCGAATGTGTACACTCAGGAAAAAGACTGAGGCGTACATACACATGCAAACGCACTCACTCAAAATGCACACGCAAACATGTTCACCATTGCTGTCAAGTTTGCAGACGTAAATATTTGAAATACTTCTACATTGTATTGTTGGTCACCCAAACATCCTGTTCATGCCATCTTGATTTTTGCAACCATCTCATGCCTACTAGTGGAAAGAATTCCTTCTGCTCTGTGCATAAGTGTCTGCTGACATCATCGGCCCTCATTAGCATTTCCTTTGGGCCGGGTCCATTGTTTCTGTGGTGATACACTTCCTATGCAGGTTTCGTGTATTTTAACCGTTCACATGAAAGTCACTTTGAAGCGTAATATTGTTAGTGTTTGTGTTTTAGTGTGGTGGCCGAAAGACCAAAAAACGAAACATTGTTGGTTTTTACATTCCAATGTAAAGAATTTGTTGTCCCCTCCTTTTTGTATACTTGTTGCATCACTTCAAAGCCAGTTTCCCCCCTCTCCTTATATGGTCAGGTTTAAGATCAGACGCTGGTGCTTCACTTTCTTTTGGAGGGATTAAGAGATTACTCTTCATCTACTCTGTAGAAGATGTAGTGGTTCTGTGTTGAATGATTAACTGGTGGAGAGAGCAACAGAGAGGGTTTGGATAGGTACTCGGTATTCAACAGCTTCGATTTAGGTGAGAAAAAAACTGTCTTTTACCTGCCATAGAGAACGAATAGAGATAACCTAGTAAAAGTTACCTCTTTAGAAAATATCAATGATACCATACATCAATAATACTTTCATTTGTATCAATAGAAAAGTAATTCCAATTAAATTCGCTCAAAAGTATTTCAACACCTTTCCAAAAATGCAATACCAAGATAAATCCCGACCCTCACTCTAATCCAAGTTCATGGGTCGACTGTCTTTTGGGTCAAAGGGCGTTGTGCAGAGTGCTCTTACGTTAACTTAGTGGGGAAGCGAGGAACAAGATGGGGGGCTGCTTGAGCATGGAGAGCGGGCCAGGAGGCCGGGAGGCGCTGTGTGTTATTGACGGGCCCATGAAAGCATGAGGTGCTGTGGGGGGGGGGGGGGGGGAACAATGGTGGCTTTGTAGCTCGGAGTGGAAACACAAGGTGAAGAATAGGAGGAGCAGTGGTGGCCGCGCAGGCCTGGTTTGCAACAACAGGATGCATGGCCACTATAAAGCATGCGTTGTCGAGACCTCACCCCCATCCCCATCCCCATCCCCCCCTGCCCCTGCGACTCAGTCCAATGCTTCGACCCGAGACCAAAGCCTGGATTAAGCAAGGAGGTGTTTGTTATAAGACAAGAATTTTCCAGAGAAGATTCATGAGTAAAACCGTATACTATACACGGAAGGAGGAACTGCTGCATTTATATCTCTGATAAATCGTTATACCTTTGAGTTTTTTTAAGATATTAAAGGCCTTTACCGGTCGTCAATATACTAGGGGATATGAAACCATGCGTCAAAATAACAGTGAATTTTCCTAAACTTTCGCCCCACTTTGAAAAATAAATATAATAATTTCTTAGCGTTTGGTCATAGCTCCATATTCAAGTGTCCATTGCATTATCATAGATCCACCCTCCTCAATGTTGTTAATTTATAGGTGGTGGTGATTTAGTTATGAATTACAATAACTGTAACGGCAACATCTTTTTTTTATGTTTATAGTTTCATGGTCCCAAAGTTCACTTGACACATCGGTTCAAGTGTTTTACTACATCAGTCAGAGAACAAAGACCGTATTACTTCGTATAGTATCCTGAAGCCCTTGAGGGGCATTGGGTGTCCTTTGAAATATAACCTTATGATGAGATGAATACAGGTGTGCAACTTTTAAAGATGGCATTGACTTACCCTAGCTTTGCCTAATCCTCATATATTTTGGTACATCAACATGACATGCAAATTTCCTGTAGTAAATGTGATGGCATGGTAATATGACAAGGAAAGAAAACTCTATGATAAACAACGCATTGTATTTTGTATAGTGGCAGTCAAGAACATTATTTGGAATATAATGTATCTAGGGTAAAACAAAAAAAAATGATTTCCCCCCCCCCCAAAAAAATTTCTTGCTGTTTTTTGCTTAATATTTAGTTAAAATATGAATTACAATATTTATTAAAATATATTAAATCCAATATTTCTCTTCAAGTAAACAATAAAGGTAAATCTCGGAAGCATCTAACAATGATGAATAAACAAAAATGACTCAGATGTTGACCCGAGATTGACCGCGTGGGCCGTAAGAAAACATGACGGTAAAATTTGTGGATGACACCACCTCTCCGAGGCGTGCCATGCTGCTGTTGATGAATAGCAGGAGCCTGCAAAGTGCTGGGCTCTAGGCTCGGCTGGTGCCGCGCGCACGCACGCACGCTTGGCCCCCAAACACAATGGAATCTGTTCAGCCTGGCCCTCCTGTTATCTGGACTGTCAAGCGTAGTCACATTCCACCCTTGGTTTACACAACCCTGATACTCTGCATGTTGAGGAGGAGGAGCCCAGAGAGAGTTGGGGAGGGTGGGGGGGGGGGATACAATAAGAAAGGGAAACATTACTTGCAAATGGCCACGGTACTCTTAATTGCTTGGATTTGACTTTTTCGTTTGTTTCTGAAAAAGGGATGATGGTTTTAGTTAATTAGAAGTCAAAGGTAATAAAGTGGAACGTAAAACAGGGTTGATGATTAACGGCTCACCATTCCCAAAGAAGGTGAAACTTGGTTTGTGTCTCACTTATTCAAGAGGAAGGTTTGTTGAAACCCGGTCAACAACTCTCTATTAGGCAGGTAAAAAGGTTGGTCATGCTATAAACACTGCTTTTGTGATCAGACAATGGTGTGTGCATTTTAAAGGATTTAATTTAATTGACCGGCAACTTTAAGCTATATGATCAATGTACAATGCACACCCCAGCTGTAAAAGAAAATCAAATTGTGGGAAATATTTATATAATTAAATATAACAAATCTGATCTTAATATGACTATATTCCAAAATGTGAATGTAAATTGTCAATACGGCTCTATTTTTGACTAGGCGTATCTATGCTCTGTGGTATATGCTTGGAATCCAATGTGCATGTATCCAATTTGTAACACTTGTCTGAAGTGTTCAGTGGCACAGTCAAGAATTCTGAAGCGGCCATTTCTTCCGTGCTGTCATTCCCTTCATTTCACCTCGGTTCCGCATTCAGAAGCCTATCTGGTTGCAGTGTTTATTCTCTCCTCACCTGGCCCAACCCTCTGTTTAACTGGTATCGGCTCAACCAGTTTAGCCTCCGCCTCTATTTACTCTATATAACGTGTGCCTGTACTACCTGTCTGATTAGATTGTCACTTTGCCCCGACACACTCAAGGGCACACACCTCCAACGGAAGCTCTCCGCCTGCATTGGGGAAAAAACACAATCCACCGACCAACAAACAAACCCCCCTGATCCTCGCGTCGCCCAGATGGACCACGACCACGACCACGACCACTGCCACCTGTGCAAGGAGTCCCTCCGGGACCCCGTGTCCATCCCGTGCGGACACGTATTCTGCTCCATCTGCCTGAAGACCTACTGGGACCACACCGACCCGTCCGGCTCCTTCCTCTGCCCCCAGTGCCGCGTCTCGTACAACAAGAGGCCCACGCCGCGCCGGGTCGGCAGCTCGCGCTACGCCTCCTTGCCCCCCCGCTCCTCCTCCGAGGCCTTCCCTCCCCCGCCGCCGTCCCCCGACTATAATGGAGGCGGCGGCGGCGGCGGCGGCAGCGGCGGCTACGCGGGGGCCCAGGACGTGGGCTGTGACATCTGCGTGGGCAAGAAGCACAAGGCGGTCAAGTCGTGCCTCATGTGCCTGGCGTCGTACTGCGAGAAGCACCTGAAGCCCCACTACGAGTCGGCCACCTTCAAGAGGCACAAGCTGGTGGACGAGATCGGCCACCTGGACCGGCAGATCTGCCCCCAGCACCAGAAGGGCCTGGAGCTCTTCTGCAAGACGGACCAGATGTGCATCTGCGTGCTGTGCACCGTCAAGGAGCACAAGGGCCACGACATGGTGTCGGCCGAGCAGGAGCGGGCTGAGGAGCAGGTAGGACCCCTCTCTCTCTCTCTCTCTCTCCCCCCCACTGTTGCTGTCTCTTTATCGAACGAGGACTGCATGTAGAGGTGCTGCTGACGCGATGGTGTGTCAGTCACGCTGTACGTTCTGTTAAACCTACGTCAGGTCTATTTATACAAGGATGCGGTTCTGCTATCGTTTGCGACCGAACGAAATGCAAATGTTTCGCTGTTGCTGTTGAGCTGGATGAGCAGGGTGAGCTGACGGTTAGAAATACATAAAGAAGGAAATGCTTTTGCTCTATGAGTTTGTTCAGTTAACGTGGGTCTGCTGTTGGCGACCTAAATGCAACGTGACTCTCACTGGACTCTGGCTCCGCTTGCCGTGTTAGTTCTTGCTGATAACTTCCAGTGTAATCTCCCGATCACTTGATCACAGGGCAGCATTGTTCTAATGTAATCTTCTCCACCTGTTTATGTTCTTTTTCTCTTTCCATAGCAACGGCTGGGCGCCACCCAGGCCGAGATCCAGGAGAGGATTCATGACCGCATGAAGCAGATGGAGGAGCTGAAACAGGCGGTGGACTCACTCAAGGTGTGTAAGCCCAAAGAAATCGCAAGAAATACGAAAACAAAAACATTCCGCCTTCTTGGACATTTCGTTACGCAATCGTAACGACGGCGATCTATCTGTCTCTGCTATCAATCAGTGACTGCAGCAGTAAAACCAGTGTCTGCCCTTACGACATTCCTGACCTGGGGATCTCATGTGTTTCCCTCCTCCTCTTCGTCCAGAGCTCGGCCCAGCAGGCCATGCAGGAGTGCGAGAAGCTCTTCAGCGACATGCTGCGCTCCATCGAGAAGATGCAGCAGGAGATGTCCAAGCTGATCTCGTCCAACAAGAGGGCGGCGCTCAGCAACGCCGAGGGTCACATGGACCGGCTGACCCACGAGATCGCCGACCTGAAGCGCCGCGACAACGAGATCACGCAGCTGTCCCGCACCGAGGACCACATCCACTTCATCCAGGTAGCCCCCGGTGATCCATAATAAAACCACTTTATTACTATAGAAACGAAAGGCTAAACAAGTCATTCAATGCAATAAAGTGGAATTATTTTATTACATACGGTGCTGATACAATGGCTTTCCCACACTTCCGTGCATCTCCGGCATAGGGTATGCCTCTTCTGTTGCCTCTTCTGCCACCGGCCAATGAGTGTGTGTGTTTGTGTTCCCCTCTCCCCTAGAGCTACCAGATGCTCATCGCCCAGACGGATGCGGAGGAGCTACCCACCGTCAGCGTCAACCCCTACTTCTCCTTCGGCCAGATCACCAAGTCCGTCTCTGACATCAAGCAGCAGCTCAGCGAGTTTGGCAACGAGGAGCTGGTCAAGATGGCCAAGACAGGCGAGTGGAGACCCGTGACCACACGGGGTTTATCAGGGATAAAGTGTCCCAATCGTCATAACAATAACCCATGATGTTTTCTAACCAAACCTCTTCTTGTCACTGCAGTTAACAAGATGCCGTTCTGTCAGCTGGAGGATAAGGAGGGCAAGAGAAGGTCTACGATCAAAGGTCAGCCATGTTGAACTTGTAGTTTGTGTACGACGAAACCTGTGCTGTAATAATGGTATTGGCCCAGAGCCAGGACACTGATGTAGAGTTTCATTCTTACACTCTCTATCATAAACATGTTGTGCAACTTGATTTATTTTGGATGTAGTCATGGCAACCATGTAATTATTTGCGGGCAAGGTCCCCTTGTGTGGCCTCAACGCTTCCTTATCGTCCTCAGATATTTGGTCAGCATTTGGAAACAAAAGGAGCTTTTCTGTAATCTTTCTAGAGAAAAAACCTAGCGATTTGGAAAAATGCTTCTTAAAAAAAAAGATTATGTATGTTTAAAACATACATAATCTTTTCCCATTTTTATGCTTAATAATGGTTTGTAGGCCTACGTTTAACACTTTCACTTGGCTTTGCTAAATAATATAACTTTTGAGAATTGTTTCTTTACTCATTCGATATTTCTGAGAAATGACTAAATGATACATGTTTCTTTATCCTTGTATCAGCTACCACAGCTGATGAAGTGGCCGTGTACCGATCAATGCCCACCCAGGAACCCAAGCACAGGGAAGACTTCTTAAGATGTGAGTTATATTCCCTGGCACAAACACAGGTCCCACATACAATTGATCTAGTAGTATTTGAACGCATGAACCAAACCAAATACAAAAAACATTATTCAATCATTCATTAACTTCTTCTGAGGGAATGTTCTGAGGCAATTCTGGGGTTATGTTTGTTTTATTGTCAAGGCCCCTGGGAACGCATAACACAGGAGAATTGTTAGTTCCCCACCAGCCTGGCTGTTTACCTTCAACTGTTAGCTTCTTTAGTACAATTACATTGAATCTTATTTTTTGCCCAAAACACACAAACATATATACCAAGATAATATATACCTGATTATTGTGGGACCTTCATCAAATGAATGAATGAATTGCAAATGATGCTTTTTGTATTAATGCCACTGCTCTTTTCTGGATGTTACATACACCAGAAAACTGAACCACTACACAGAGCAAAAACCGTGTGGCTGCTTTTACAAAGTTCCACTAAAGTGCAGACATTAGCGCTAATTGGAGCTAATGTCTTTCAGTCGGCAAGGGAAGTGCGATCAGATACAAAATGGCAGAATTAAGATAAGACTGGCAGTTAGTCACGCATTGCTATGTGAGCTGATAATGCTGTTGCATGCCATTCTCGTAACAGCAGGGGTGCTTTGTAGCATAAAGCTAAAATTACTATTTTGGAGAAGAAACTCCTTGGCTTGGCAACGGCTTGCAAGCAAAATGCTCAAGCTCAATGCATGCCCGTTTGTAGTGAACACAGGGTTCAAAATAAACACCTGCCACCGGCCAATGATGGATACATTTGACCGTTTGGCAGGTCGGTTGTCCCACATTGGCAGGTCAAAAGACACAATTCTAAAAGAGTAAATATTTGGACCCTGGGGGAACATCACAAACCTTTCTGAAACCTCTGGCATTCCAGATGATAGGCCAGCCAGGTCTGGCCGGACCCGCCGGGTCACCCACCAGCTGTGACCGGCTGGGATGGGGGTCTCACATCAGCAGGCAGGTGACATCCATCCCCCCGGGGAACGCTGTGCTGCGTCTACAGCCCCGGGGCTGAACACCAGCACTATAACACTTAGTAGTAAATATCTAACAGGACTAACCCTTGGCCTGGCAATGATTTATTTAACTGCTGCTGGGATGGGATGCCGGGGGGACGAGATGGTGTGTATATAACGGTTTAGCATGTGTACAATATCATAAACTTTGTTTGTGATACGCTAATCCGTACTAAACTCTGTCTGGTGTCGGCTCTGAGGAGGAAACTTAACAGTGTGTAGCAGCAGTGCGCTCATGAGCGAACGTCCTTTCTGTTCTCCAGTCGCCTGCGCGCTGACCCTGGACCCCAACACGGCCTACCGGCAGCTGTACCTGTCCCGGAGCAACCGGAAGGCGGCCCTGAAGCGGGACCCGCAGGCGTACGGGGACAGCCCCGCCCGCTTCGACTGCCTGCCCCAGGTGCTGTGCAAGGAGCCGTTGTCGGGCGGGCCCTTCTACTGGGAGGTGGACTGGAGCGGCGAGGGGGCGGCCCTGGGGATCACCTACAAGGGCATCAAGCGCACGGGCTACGGGGACACCTGCCGCATCGGCTACAACCGCAAGTCCTGGAGCCTGTTCTGCTCGGACAGCAGCTACTCGGCGCGCCACAGCAAGGACCAGCTGGAGATCAACGCGCCGTACGCGCCGCGCATCGGCGTGTTCCTGGACCACGCCGGCGGCACGCTGGCCTTCTACAGCGTGGGGGACACCATGACGCTGATCCACCGCTTCAAGGCCTCCTTCAGCGAGGCCGTGTACGCCGGCTTCTGGGTCTGGTACGAGTCGGCCATCACCATCGGTCAGCTGTGAGGACGGCGCCGGCAGGGCAGCCCAGCCATCAATGATCATCTGTGATTTGTTTTGTTGTTGTTGTTGAGGATATAGATTATATGAGGAGAAAGAATATATGTGTGTGTATACTAAGGAAGATAAGAAGTTGGAGTTATATAGGCGGAGAGAGACAGAGGTGGTGTAAAAATGACATTTAATGTGATATTGACGGATCCAAGTGTACACAGAAGATGATTTTTGTTGACGATGGTTTTCTACTTAGACAAATTTAGGATGTGTAAATCGCATATGATTCATAAAGCGTTGTATTGTACTTACTGGAATGTTTCACAGGCTCTATCGTCTATGTGATGTGATCGATCAATGAATATTTAAATGCCAATTGAAATTTTTATATATTTGCAAATAAAAGGAAATTGTATCACACAGTTTGTTTTCTGCTTTCATGTTTCAAGTGCCCTCGTATATCTCTAAATTAACGCATACGCATGTATTACATTGTATTTGTGTAGATCTACATAAACGTCTAAAGTTTCATTAACCTGACAACCTAAGTAATTCATTATTTCTTATAAATAATAGAAAGTCAAAAAGGGTTAACACTGTCATTTTATCAAAAACATATCTTAATACGCACATTTATTTGAAAAGTTCAGCTGGCTCAATCTAACATCCTAGGAAAAACAGCTACCCCTGGTGGAGCTATCTTTAACAGAGGAACGACCTTGTTTTCATATGAAATAGTCGTTCGGCCCAAATTCGAATATGATAAATGAGAAAAAAATATTGTAGCTTTTATGCATGCAATTCTTCTTATTTATTAAACAAATAGTTGATTGCATAATGTGGCGGTTTATTTGTCGTTGGTAAGTCAGATGGGTCAGGTGCCGCCTGCAGTCGTTGTTGCACCACGGACGGTTTTGTTCTGCGCACCCAAATACGCGGCGCTGTATTCGCGTGCTCAACAGTATGGCTGCACAGGTGAGTTCATTCATAAATCAATGTTAAATATGACATAAACTAATAACTATATATTTAATTTAATGAGGGCGCTCATTGTGGTTTGTAAAGATGATTAGTTTTCTATCCAGGACTTATTGGCGAGGAACCAGACCCGTGCAATTAAAACTAAATGAGAAAAGCTAGGCATGGAGCTAGCTTAACTAGCAATCGTCACGTTAGCTGGCGCTAACGTCACATTAGTTTACTTTCTCACTACAACTAAGATTGTTCAATATATTGAATTCAAAAGGGTATCCGGTACGATGCCTGGAGTTTCCTCTGCTATAAAAAACAAATGTGAACAAAAGGATAACTTGTGTCCCGTTGCTCATGCGGTTGTGTTTGCGTGTGTAACGTCCAGCGGTCACTATGACAACCAACCCGTCAATAAACCCGTACCTCATTACTCGTTCCTGACTGTCTGTCGGCTCCTAATTATCACACAGATGTCGACCACCAAGGTGCCCGAGGTCCGGGACATCACACGGATCGAGAGGATCGGTGAGAAGAATCATTCACCGTGACATCACAATATGCCATGATTAACACTTCATGCAGAACTATTTGTATATATGTTGACCTCTGACACGATTGAGAACCTCATTTGTTTTGTTTAGGTGCTCATTCCCACATCCGTGGCCTTGGTTTAGATGATGCCTTGGAGCCAAGACAGGTGGGCTACCGTCGACGTTTCATTAGTCTTAGGACTCCCGGTGCAATTTAGTAGTGTTTCCTAGTCATATCTCGTCCCTGTCATAAGATTAAGTCAAGTAGGCAACTACAAATAAAAAGTACAACTTTATAAATACTGCTTATCTGCTAAGATAATCAATTAAATGTCAACCAAAAGTTTTCACATGTCAAACATCACCTGGCATCGCCAGGTGATGTTTGACATGTGAAAACTGAGTGCATGCCGACCGCTACAGTTGTGTCATGATTTGAACTTGTTGCTCATGGCAGAGGTTCAGTCAGCTCTATTGAGCCCAGAGAGTACCTAAAGCATCCGTTTTGCTGGCAGGTGTCCCAGGGGATGGTGGGCCAGTTGGCCTCCCGTCGGGCTGCGGGAGTCATCCTGGAGATGATCAAGGACGGCCACATCGCCGGAAGAGCTGTCCTCATAGCGGGTCAACCCGGCACAGGAAAGACCGCTATCGCCATGGGTAGGGCCGCTGTGCAAAACACCTTCTATAGATGGCAGTGATCTTGCTGTTACTGCTGATCATTTATATTGGTCGTCCGTAGTCTTTTATTGACTATTTGTTAGTCAGTCACTGATTTCAGCTCAGATCCATGTCTTATGGAGGTAGTGCTGTGGCTTCTTGCTAATGGTTGACAACAAGTAGGTCATGAAGACCTAGATTACTACAGTACACTATATTGGTAGGTTGATAAACTCTTCTCTAGATGACCATGTGTTGTTATTGTGTGTTCAGGTATCGCCCAGGCTCTGGGCACCGACACGCCCTTCACTGCCATGGCCGGCAGCGAGATCTTCTCCCTGGAGATGAGCAAGACGGAAGCACTGAGCCAGGCTTTTAGAAAGGCCATGGGCGTGAGGATCAAGTACGTACACAGAACCACAATAGCTCAAAATAACTCTCAATGTTTTTTTTATTGTGTACACTGGGGCTTGGGTTATTTGTCCCCTAAAAATGTCTTGAATTGGTTATATATATATATATTGGTTATATATAGAAAAAAGGTTCTGTGTTTACTTAGTATTTGCAAAGTGGGTCAGTTTTATTTATTAGTTGGGAGTCAATGACGTCTCTGTCATGCAACATCTAAAAAAATTATTTCTCAGAATGTTATGACATGGCCCTGTAAATTAGTCAAAATGCCCCTTGAAAAATGGCAGTGTTTATGTAGGGTTTATTTCCTTCCCTGGTGTACAAGATAAAACATCCTACCCTGGTGTACAGGATGAATACGGATAATGATGTGGTTGTTTATTTTCTCTTGCAGAGAGGAAACGGAGATCATCGAGGGAGAGGTGGTGGAGATCCAGATTGATCGGCCCGCCACAGGGACGGTAGGTTGTACAGTGTAAAAAATATAAGCACAAAATGTGTTTACACATTTTAAACGATGGTAGTTCAATGTTCAATAAACTCCAATCATCTGGTGCCAGGGGGCCAAGGTGGGCAAGCTGACCCTGAAGACCACAGAGATGGAGACCATCTACGACCTGGGTAACAAGATGATCGAGAGCCTCAGCAAAGAGAAGGTTCAGGCTGGGTGAGGTCATCCCCCATCATCATCATCATCATCATCATCATCATCATCCAAGGGCTCCATACTGTTCTGGAAGCCATACTGTTGTTTCATTCTATACCTTTTTTTCTTTGTGTCCCAGTGATGTTATAACCATCGACAAGGCCACCGGCAAGATCAGCAAGCTGGGTCGCTCCTT
Source organism: Gadus macrocephalus (assembly GCF_031168955.1). Classification (NCBI taxonomy): domain Eukaryota; kingdom Metazoa; phylum Chordata; class Actinopteri; order Gadiformes; family Gadidae; genus Gadus; species Gadus macrocephalus. Next base: position 11,001,550 of record NC_082388.1, read on the forward strand.
CACGAGAGCCAGAGACTACGACGCTATGGGGGCGCAGGTACTGCTCTGACTTCACCTTTAAGTGCTGTGAAAACTGAAGATTTAGGAGGCCCTCTGAGCTTTTATTAGTTGATGTATAATGAGAAATTATATTAAAAGTACATTATCTAAAATTATCCCATTTTCCTGAAAATATCTTTTCAGGAAAATGGTCGACAAAGGTCGACTGGGTATCCAAGAGGGAAAATATAGTCCCTCCAATTGAATCAGCTTAAAGGAAATTGACAGACATATAATCCCGGGATGTTGCGATTGCATTTATACTGTTCTGATGCTCAAGGAACATCATAACGCTTAATAAAATAATGATAAGTTAATCACAGATTTCTGTGTGATGGACAGATTTCTGTCCATCACATTCATCTGTATGCATTCATTATTCTAACTAATGGAAACATTCCCTTTGTCCATTCTCCAGACGCAGTTCGTGCAGTGTCCAGAAGGGGAGCTGCAGAAGAGGAAGGAGGTCGTGCACACGGTGTCCCTCCACGAGATCGATGTCATCAACAGCCGGACGCAGGGCTTCCTGGCGCTCTTCTCCGGGGACACGGGGGAGATCAAGTCGGAGGTGCGCGAGCAGATCAACGCCAAGGTGTCCGAGTGGAGGGAAGAGGGCAAAGCCGAGATCATCCCCGGGGTAGGAGACTTTTGTTCTGCCTCTCTGCCTGTCTGCCCGTGTGTGTTTGTCTCCACAGGTTTGGCTCCTGTACAGTGATGTTCCCATGTACTGTGCCTGCCTGCATGTTATAGTTACAATAGTTACGAAATGCAGGATTTTGTGTAAAATAACAGTCTGCCATATTGGCCAATTCTACCCTTTATGGGCGTCTGCATCTGCCTCAGAACTGATGAGTGAGGTTGAGGTTCCATCCTGATTGACGTGAGGCGTTGTGACTCGCTCGGCAGGTGTTGTTCATCGACGAGGTGCATATGCTGGACATGGAGTGCTTCTCCTTCCTGAACCGCGCGCTGGAGACCGACCTGTCCCCGGTCCTCATCATGGCCACCAACAGAGGCATCACCAGGTACGGCCCCCCGCCCCCTTCCCGGCCCTCCTCCCCTTCCCCTCCCTCCTCCCCTTCCCGGCCCTCCCCCCCTTCCCGGCCCTCCTCCCCTTCCCCTCCCTCCTCTCCCTCCTCTCCTTCCCGTCCCTCCTCTCCTTCCCGTCCCTCCTCTCCTTCCCGTCCCTCCTCTCCTTCCCGTCCCTCCTCTCCTTCCCGTCCCTCCTCTCCTTCCCGTCCCTCCTCCCCTTCCCCTCCCTCCTCTCCTTCCCGTCCCTCCTCTCCTTCCCGTCCCTCCTCTCCTTCCCGTCCCTCCTCCCCTTCCCGACGACAGGGTGGTCCCCTTGTCGTGTCAGGGGAAGGTCCTCCTCTGAAACACTTGCGCCTCATGGTCTCTCTCTCCCGGCAGGATCCGAGGCACCAACTACCAGAGCCCCCACGGCATCCCCATCGACCTGCTGGACCGCCTGCTCATCATCGCCACCTCGCCCTACACCGAGAAGGAGACGCGGCAGATCCTCAAGATCAGGTGAGCGGGGCCACCAGGGGGCCAAGGTGTCCCTGATATTGTTTTGTATTCCCCTCCCCCCCCCCCCCCCCCCCCCCCCATTAAAATATTGATATTTCTTAATTAACACCACTTTTCTTTGGGGCTCTTCACAACTGTCGGGGGTGTGTTTCAGTTTGAATGAACACTGTCTAGAAAGTGTTGATGCTCCAATCGGCCAATTATAACATAACATAAATATATAACCCATAGCTGTTGAAAATATAACTGCAACAAATCATCCACATCCTGGGTGTCCCTTTTTCCACTAGCAAGTGTTCTACATAGACCACTGCAGACGTAACCATATGTGAATCTTATTTGGGGCTACGCCCCCCTATGCTAGAATGCAACGAATGTGGTTTTAATACCCCATAAAGGGATGGTATTGTAAATAAGCATAAGCTACAAACGCTTCAATGCAATGCACCAGACGTATTGCAGACGGGCTCTGACTCTGACGGCTGCGCGTGTTAAATAGAGGTACCGTGTGTGTCTTGAACGTTGTCCAGGTGTGAGGAGGAGGACGTGGAGATGAGCGAGGAGGCCCACACGGTGCTGACCCGTATCGGCATGGAGACGTCGCTGCGCTACGCCATCCAGCTCATCAGCACCGCCGGCCTGGTGTGTCGCAAGCGCAGGGTAAACCTCCTTCCCTCTGCGCGCCCTTGACGGCAACGCGCTGGTGGGGTGCTACTCTTGTGCTAGTCCCAGGGCTAGCCATTCCGCACGGAAAGGCTTTTGACACAGTTCACATCAACACCGTGTCCCAGCCCCCCCCCCCCCCCCCCCCCCCTGGTAAAAGGAGGTCTTGATTGACACGCTAGCAAGACAAACCCCCACTGACGTACCCTGTGAACTGTGGTTTCAGAAAAACAAACCTGTTATTTAATGTATGGTTAAATCCACTTGCTCAAAGGGGTATAAAGGGGCCTCTACTTGGAGAATACATTCTGCTTTGTCGACATGCCAATTATATCTTTGGTTTGGTGGAGACCCTGCATGGCTTGAACAGGAGAGGCTGAGGCCAGACAAACGCATCAACCAGATGAGGATGGATCACCTTCAGCCTGCGAACTAGCCATCATGCGTCTGGGAGGCCCCTGTGTGATGTCCCTACAGGGTCGATTATATTAATGGGCTCGTCAACATCAGACCTGATGTTAAAACAGAGGTCCATGAATACATGAAAGATGCTCCCTGCTACAGTACACCAAACCAGTATGCGTCAGTAGCGGATGACCTCTAGGTGGCGCTGAACCTTAACATACTAATGTGTGTGGTTGTGTTGTGTTGCCCAGGGGACAGAGGTGCAGGTGGAGGACATCAAGAGGGTGTACTCTCTGTTCCTGGACGAGGCCAGGTCCTCCCAGTACATGAAGGAGTACCAGGACTCCTTCCTCTTCAATGAAACGCGTAAGTTCACCGCTGACGGGTCACCTCTCTGGAATGCCCACCCCTTAAGTCAAAGTATTTGAAGACACTAGCTGTGTTTGAAATCGTTCCCTATACACTCACTCACTATTCCCTATAGTGTTCATGATATAGTGCACTATATAGGGAGCGAACAAACGAGAATTCGGACACTACGCTGAACATTTCTAAACGTCATGTGCGTCAGTAAATGCGCCGGGTATTTATGTGACGCAGACAGATGCGGCCACACATCATGTAAACATTCCGGGTACTCACAAGGAAAGCTGGAGGTTGTATTGATGTTGAGTGTTACATTTCCTTGTTCAAGTTTTTTTTAATAAATTTTGAATGTTAAATTTTCTATGTTAGATTCCAAATAAATTGTTGACATTTCTAAACGAAAGCCGGAGACTCCATCATTAAATGTATTCGTTTTCACGGTTATTCAGCTTCTTCTTCTCCTTCGGAGAAACACGACCGCATTGCATTGTGGTATACGGGAGTAACATGTAGGGTACATCGTATGTTCACTCAAATGTTGGGTATTTTAAGTGCACTATATAGTGCATGAAATTAACCACTGAGAATTCGAACACCACTACAAAATGGCGAGCACCCTATAAAGTGCACTATATCCGTGATAAGGAACGATTTCAAACACGGCTACTATCTTCTGTGGGCCCTATTCACCTAGCGGCCATCTTGGTTCTTGGTTCTAAACGCCAGCTGAATGCGTGATTCCGCATTCAGCTGGTGTTTACAACCAATAACCAAGATGGCCGCTAGGGTTCTCAATGTGCCTTAAGCATTGGTAGGAGCAGCGTGAGAACCAAATGGCATTGCTCAAAGGGCCCTGAGCCCTGTGTTTTTGGTTAGAACCCCATGTTTTTTGACAGCCAGGTTCTTTTTAAAGGACAATACCACTCTGTTTTCAAACCATCGTAGCCGTCTGCTGGCATCACTAAGGTCGTTTTGGCACCTGAATTCTAATGATTATTTCCGGTTTCAGGGATGAGGGTAATACTTCCGAATTTGGTTTGGTTAGTGTTCACTCAGGACATTGTCAAGCCGACCAAACCATGTGAAAACATTGAGAGGTTGAAATCCAAATGTGTGGTCCAAAATCACCCCATTTCTACATTTGGTCACTGAATAAATAAAAGATCGACCACAAGCAATGCTCTTAGTCTTTATAGCTGTCCTTTATACAGAGACTCTTATATATACATTTTATAGTCGGCCGACCATATCTCACGAAGGGTTTTCATCACGTACGACCGTGACTCGGTTCAATCAGGGGAACGATCACGTCAACCTGGCTGAAATATGTTAATTATTTCACTTTATTACATACACGCTCTTCTCAATGCCGCGGCACGCTCCATTCACTTGCATGGGCCCTTCACAACTTCCGGCGGTGAATTATATTTGATAATTCACCGTTGCTACGCATATAATGACCACTGACAAGGAAAGTTCATTTTTTTTGACGGCCTTTAGAGAAACAGTAAGCCTGGGGACCTACACTTCACTTCATTAAACATTTATGACCACGATGCACTAATGTGTCTCTTTCTTCATATTTCAGAAGCACCTACAATGGACACCTCCTAATGAGCCTTTTGTACCGCCTAGGATTTTTTCTTTTTGGCCATTTGTTCATCCGATACCGCAGAGAAAACTGAATGATTGTGAAGTTGAAGAAGCAAGAGAAGAGGCAGAGTGTGTACTCATAATTCAAGTTGTTAAACATAATTGGAATTCCTCCATTGGCACTTAACATCTTCTCTAGTTTTGTCTCACTGTACCTATTCAGTTGAAGTTAATCCCCCGTTCTGTGTTCTTCCCAAGTCTTGTCATTGTTATCAGCGGGGCAGAGATATCATTCCTTTCGTTTCCTGTTTGCCTTCATTTAGCTGTAGTTTATTTTGTATGAAATTTATTAAAGCAATCTTTTTCTGAAGTATGTTTGGTCCATCTTTTATGTGCGCTGTGTGGCTGCCTTTCAGAAGGAGGCCCATGGCTAGATATGGTATCACTATTATTTTTAATTTCATATACATTATTTATGCAAGGTTGTAGGGCGAAGCTTTCTGTAATATTGCTGCAAAAAATCATTGAATCAAGTCTGGGTCTTCATTTGATAAATACTTTTTTATTTTACCACTAGATGGGGCTCCAACATTATTCTATGAACCAAATATTCCACAAAGATGCTAAGCTAAGCGTTGCTCATTTGCTCACTTAAAAAAAAAAGGGAGCATGTACAGTTTAATTCATTAATGTCACAATTTAAAGCACAGTACCAGATATAATAGCCTTAGACTAAGTTGTATCTTTAGTACAGCCTACAGTATTGGTAGCCTTAACCACTGGTAGGAATGCCATTCAGATGGTTGATGTCTGTTTCAAAATATATGAAACATAAAATGATACAAGTATTTAATAGATATATCGTGTTTTGAAATGACCTGAAAGTTGCGTCCTTCTGTATCGTGTGAAGAGTACCAATACAATCTGCTACGTTAACGAGAAACATTCACTCCTTTCGTAGGAATGATCCCCCTCTCTACCTACATGTGTTCTTTCATCAGCCCACAAGCCCTTCAAACTGGCAGATTGGCTCTTCATATAAATAAATAATCAATGTCATGTTTCTTTCTGATCGAACGTGTCTTTTTGCGTGGTTGGGTTCGCCCTTCTGCTGCGTCTCATCCAATCAAACACACTCGCCATCCACCATAAGGTAGCTGCCCACCAGCACCCACGATGAGACGCATCTGATGCCTCATCCGTGTGAGTGGAAGGGAGAGATGGAGTAGGAGAGAGAGGGGGGTCATCCAAAGATGTGGGATGGCTTTCCCAGCAAAAATACCAATGTCCGAAGTGTGTTATCTTCTGCATATACAAATGAAGGTGCATGCCATGACTCAGTTTGTTTGTTTATTTAACAGGGGCGGTGCCAACACAACACAACCCTTGGTCCAGTGTTGGCTATGTAGCTCATTTACATCTGCAGTCCCTGGGCAGGAATTTATTAAAAACAATACAATATAATGCAAACAAACAATTAACAATACAATTAGCTACATTTACAAACAGTAAAGAACATATACAACTTCAAAATCGACATGATATTCTCCATATTGGAAAACAGTTGGTTCCATACAAAGGTTAAGGCCACATGTTTGGTTTGGGGTGTTTTTGAGGGCTGTTTTAAATAACCAAGCCTTGTCCATTCGTTTGCGTCACCCTTAAGCGTGTTGCATGCCAACCTGCTGGCTAGATGGTACCTGTCCTGAACCACAGGTACCATGTTGTTGCTTTGTGGCTCGTTGCCTTGTGGTTTTCTCTGCCATTGTACTCTGCATCCTAGAGTCCATTTCTCCAAAGATGGCCTACGCTGTTCCCCTATCTCCATCCCCTGTGAGGGCTGGGAGGGAAAAGCCAATCGAATGAACTAACTTTTGTTGATTGTTACCTTGAGTTCATGGTTGCCCTGTCCTGTCTTTGATTTATATGCTGGATGGACTTATTGTACATGTTGCAAACTGATGAATATAAAGGATACGTTTGAACATGAATCGGCATGTTTAAACGTTACTATCTACCTTCTGGGATACTCTTGGCCCCAATTGTTCTATTACTACTATTATCTTTAATAAAATGAACAGACGGTCCCAATTTGAATAATAAATTCTGCATATTTTCAACTTTTAGTCGACCCTATAGTTTTCGCATTGTCACTTTAGCGCAACTTTAAAGACAGAGGCAGAGGTCGGAAGCCCATAGAGGCAATGAATATATGAATATTTGAATATGTACAGAGAATCAAGGCAATGAATATGTGAGCCAACCAATATTTGAGAAGTGGCACGTTGCAGCCTGAGGAAGCCGTGATATCAGAGTTATCCCTGGCCTGGCAATTCTTGCAACTGGCGGGATGGCATCATCCTTTAAAACAGGGTGGGTCCCCGTTGCCACGGTGACCCCCCCCCCACGCACACTCTATTGTTTCTGTGATGAGTGCAGCGTCCCTGTTGCACCTGGTAAACCCGTCTTCAATAAAGCCTTTGCTTTGAGGACATGCAGAGCTCACTAACTTCACGCAGGTCTTTTCTTTATCCAATGAGCTCTGTAACACGACGTCATTCTGCCAGATGATATACTGATAACGATACAGATAGGAATTCTGATCCCGGTTTATTGCTCCCTGAGGAAATTGTTTTCTTTCATGAGACAAAAGTCTCATAAAAGAGTTAGCTATGAGCCAAAAGTCTCATAAAAGAAATATAACAAAAGAAGGAAAAACAGCAGCAGCATAGGCCATCAAAACAGTATAAAGTATGATAAGCACAAGAGCTGAAAAACGGTCCCGTTCAGCCTTTGTTCTTGTACTGCAGTTATCAAATGGTTAGGGGTAAGCCACTATCATTGTGGTATCATTATATGTCAGCGGTATGTGGGCATGAAGGGTTGAATCTATGGCTTTATTGTTTAATGAGCCACCATCATTGTATCAGCTATCAAAGGATTAGTTCACCCTCACCCTCACAAGACCTGTAAAGTGTCTGGACAGGAGCACACTGGGATCATCTGTATTCGTGAATCGGGTTCTGCAGGAGGGGTGTTACTACTCTGACATCTATGTTGAGATGAGGACAGTTGCGGGAGTGAACTGGCGATGGGCGTGCATCCGTCAAACTGATTCAGATAATCTCAGGGGTGGACAAGAGCCCCCCCCTAAGCAGACACAGACACTCAATGATCTATAGCAGACCTCTGCTAGATAGGGACATGGAAGAAATGACATGGAAGGAATGACAGAAAGGGTGAAGAGAGAGAGCAGAGCCTGTGTGGAAGCCATTATTACCATGGTGAGCATCAAAGAGTATAAGGTATGCTAAAGGTTTTTCATAAAAATAATTATTTGGATGGAACTCAAGCAGCTGTTGAGTATTAAAAAAATGTAGAACTGTGACGTAAAAAGAAGGTTATTGAAACCACATTTGAAACCCGGATCAACACACAGCTGCTGTTTTCGGCAGAATTGATTTATATTTGTTATATATTGTGTGTTGAAAGTCAGGATTTGCTGTTTACAGTGGATATCTGCAGGCCTCCTAGTGACACAAACACATACCTTGTGTTTTGTTCACATGGAGGAAGCAGACCAGACAATGTGTGCCAGTAGAAAAGCTCCTTTATACTGTATGGAGGGGACGGGTTCAGGCCAGACTGTCTGCCCAACATCTGGCAGAGCAGAAGGGACTCAAGACAGAACTGCCCACCAAAACACTGCACTGTCTGATGTTGTTGACCTACCATAGCCTTCGAGCTCCATGCTATGGGGTGTCCACCCCCAATCAGATAAAATGCGGGTGGTTGGATTTTTCCACATTTACGCACCAATTTTCAATATCCAACTAAAGTTCCACCGCGTGTCACTGTCATGGCAAA
>NC_082388.1:11014158-11016658 GCF_031168955.1 Gadus macrocephalus
AGAACAAGACGTGAACATACAATACTATAATATGTTATTATTATATAAATCAAGACACACAGTTGCCTCTTAAGAAACCACCATATATCTACGTTGATTATAATCATTTAAATCTGTTACCCTTAGAGGCTTTGTCTCTATTGCCCCCGGTAGTAAAATGTATGTATTTCTGGCCCAGTCATTCCCGGTTACAGAGCTCTTTAATCTGGGTTGCATAAGCCCTGTGACTGTGCGGTTGAAGGTATTACCATGCCCTTGATGTCCTCGATGCTGTATAGCTGTGGTGGAAGCTAATATGATTCAGTAGATGAGACTTCTAGTAAGGAGGGTTTCCCGTAGACAAAAGCCTCTTAAGCGCAGATGAGTGGAGGAACCCTGGAAAACGTACATTTACGTTGCCTGAGCACAAAAAGCTTAATACGATTATTAGTCAAGGGTTGAGTTACCATTGATGTAACATACTTTTTTCCGGGCTGAGGCCATATAAGGACTTGTCTTTACCTCTCTCTGTAAACAAGTACAATATAGGAGCGTGTACATTGTTGACCCTGCTCTCTCTCTCTCTCTCTCTCTGCAGTACTACTGGCTCTTTGTCCTCTCCCGAGGCCTGGTGGGGATCGGGGAGTCCAGCTACTCGTCCATCTCGCCCACCATCATCGGAGACCTGTTCACCAACAACAGCCGAACCATGATGCTGTCTATCTTCTACCTGGCCATTCCCCTGGGGAGGTGAGTGGGAGACCCTGTAAACTCTGAACACGCTAGACCGGCCCACTGCTGCTGAGATCAACCACAGTCATGTTAGTTTCCAGGGCCATTTTTCACTATCTGGGGGCCTTAAAACACATACTTAATGGAGCCCTCCTGTCTCACGACATTAGATTTATCAAACCAAGAACCTTAAATATCCGAATAAATGCAATACCAAGGCTACTATATTAAGTGTGCCTTTGCAGTTGAAGCTAATAATGGAATTGAATTAGCCCTCTTATTATCTTCTAGTTCAAGCTAACGGCTTGGTGTCCGATAGTCCCCTCTGATAAGAAAGCCATAGCTTTCCACTTGAAATCAAAAGTAAAATCAATCAGGATCGCTAAGGTTGAATCTGTGTGTTCCTCAACCCCAGGTACACATTTGAAACACAAAAGCCATTGATCTTCATTTCAATCAACCTCACACATCAGAAATCCTGAATTTGTCCCGGCTCGCCCAGCGTGGCCATTGTATGTTCCGAGCAGCCAGACAAAGAAGTGAGCGGTGACTGTGCAGCGAGCCAGTGGGAGCTGGCTGCTCAGAGAGCAAAGACAGTGCGAACCCGAGTGGCAATAGAAAAGATCCAAAAGCGCCAGAACCCTTTCAGTTCAGTCAGACCGGCAAAGAGCCAGGGGAAAGGAGACAAAAGCAATGCTGACATCCCGTTGTGGGCGTCATGAGTGCTGAAGCGCTGCTCTGTGCTACACACCACACCCTCTGCAACCCTGAGGGATGGACAGACAGACAGGAGGACTGATGAAGAGACAGACTGATAGACAATTTATGAATTGAGGAGGAGGAGAAGGGTAGGATTCGTCCTCTGAAACGCTGTAGGCCTACTGGGTTTAGGGGAAAACGTTCGGAGCACAGTAGTCACCTTGGCAACAAAGGGACAATAGGAAGTAGGAGTAGGAAAGGAGTAGGATCTCCAACATCCTACCTTACACGCCCCCATCCCAGCCTTCCTCTTCAGTTTGTATTCTCCCGATGTTGTGGCTGTTTCCAGGAAATGACGACAGGGGAAACGGATTCCCCTGTTCTCCAGCAACTCGACCGTGACCTTTAACCTTGCCCTCTGACCCCGGTCCTGTTGTCATGTTGAGCGTTTGAAGTGTTTTCCGTTCTTGAGTTCTGTTGTTCATTTTGAACCGTGGACACTCCCTGTATGGGCTCAAAAGATGAGAGTCACTCACTGGAGATACTGTGTGGGGTCTGGAGCAGATGTACTGCTTGGGTGTTTGGTGTTATTTTAGGAGCTGTAATTGGCTTTGTGGAAGAACAACTTTTAGTTGGTTCCCCCTCCCTAAGTGTGTGCATGTGTGTTTGTGTGTGTGAGTGTGTGTGTGTGTGTGAGTGTGTGTGCCTGCTTCTATGTGTGTGTGTGTATATGCGTGCATGTGTGCGTGCATGCATGCGTGTGTGTGTGTTTGTGTTTGCGAGTAATCATGTATGTGTGTGAATGTTTGTATGTGTGTGTAGAAGCGGTAGAGCGTGTCATGGCCCTTCAAGAGCTGTAGCTGATAAGAGAGTTTTGAAAGGCCTTGTTAGCGGGGATAAACACCTTTGTATACACTGCTATTCTGATGGAGAGCAGCATAGCCTCGGGCTATCTAAGCCTCCCAACAGGTTGCATACGCCTTTAAGAACCCAGCGACTGTATCATGGACAATGGCCAAATCAATTCTAATCTTCGACATCATTGATTCTGGCAGTTGACTCAATATTTAAGTCTATGGCTGCCGTTTGA
>NC_082388.1:11021658-11029158 GCF_031168955.1 Gadus macrocephalus
AGGGCTTTTGTGTGTTATTGTGTAGCGCGTTTCGTGTGCATCTCTGAGATACCCTGCGCCCTGGCTGCGTGTCGTATATAAACAAGACTTAGCAGATGCTTTTATCCGAAGCCACTTCACTGTGAATTCAGAGACGTATTCTGGGGGGAGCTGGGGTCATCCTGCTCATGGAGGCCTACAGGTGCTCTGTACACACTTGGCATCGAACCCAGTGCCTGTGGGCTGGTAATCAAACCCCCTAGCCCAGGGAAGAGATTGCCTCATGTCTTCCTCATATCCGTCTCTATCCTACAAGAGACGTTACTCATTATGTTGAGCCAAAGTTGGATATTAATGTTGCAGTAGGTAATATTCAAGAGCTATAATTTGAGTGCAATTTGTTAGAAAGGCCACAGCCATCCGTCAGCTATAAGTGAGTAAAATGCTCTGTGACAATATCTGTTCTGGTTGACTGCACCCCGGCCTCAGTATGAGACGATTTACATTTTAGACTGCTGATTGGTTTGGATATTCCATCTTGCCTTGTCAATCACATGCATGCACACACACACACACACACACACACACACACACACACACACACACACACACACACACACACACACACACACACACACACAGACACACAGACAGACAGACAGACAGACAGACAGACAGACAGACAGACAGACAGACAGACACAAATGGACACAGACAGACAGACAGACAGACACACACACACACACACACACACACACACACACACACACACACACACACACACACACACACACACACACACACACACACACACACACACACACACACACACACACACACACACACACACACACACATACATCCAAACTCTCAAGTCCTACCATCTGCAGCTTTAAGGTAATGTGTAGTTACTTGTACTCCAGCCTGATCTTCGGCGCCATCACCGTGGTGACGGGGCTGCTGGGCGTGGCCATCGGCCTGGCGGCCACGCGCCTCTGCAGGCAGCGCACGGAGCGAGCGGACCCCTTGGTGTGTGCCGTCAGCATGCTGGGCTCGGCCATCTTCATCTGCCTCATCTTCGTGGTGGCCAAGAAGAGCATCGTGGGGGCTTACGTGAGTACTCCGGTGGCCATTCTCCTTGTTCCGTTACGATCTCAGTGGCTCCATGATCACCGTGTTATGATTGACAGAAGTTTTTATTAATTTTATTTAACCTGTATTTATTCAGGGTACTTGTACTCCAGCCATTGAGGCTCTTTTTTAATGACGCTCTGATAACAACATACAAAAAAAAAAAAAAAAAAAACATTTCAATACATATAAATAATACAATACAATGGGACAATTAAGAAAGCTATTTAAAACACGAGCAATCCTTATTTAATGCGATTTAATAATCCCCATCGAACTTCTCAATTGAGACCAATCTCCATTTAAAAGCTATTAATGATTGGACATGATTCGTATCCAATCCTTATTAACTTTTATTGAACAGCCAATTGCCAAACCTCATTCTTATTATAGGAATGAGGTTTGGCGATTGGCTGTTGCGAGGCGGCCATTGCTGCCCTCGACGTGCCAGATATGGGTTGTTTCCACACATGGTTGAAAAAATGGGTTTCTTGTCAGGCGAAGGCCCTCGACAAACACAGAGAGGAGAGTGCAGAGGTCATGACCTGAACATGTTAGCTACTTTTGCTTAGCCCCCAGTTGGGAATATGTACGAGTCACATGCACGAAAACAAACACACACACACACACAAATGGATTCTCCACATGGGTATGGGATTGAAACGTTTAGTTGTGTACTGAATAGAAGGGGGGTCCATTAAAGTCTCAGCAGGCCAAGGTTAGTGCTCGTCACAGGAGTTGTTTGTTTGAACTGATGAGTTGGGGCGAGTTGCCCTCGTTAACTTCTACTCATGCAGGCATACACATATGCACACACACACACACACACACACACACACAAAAAACACACACACACACACACACACACACACCCCTTGTTGATGCCATGTCAACTCGGGGCCGGTGTCATGGAGGACGTGTCAAAAGGACATTTGGCGGGAGACGAAAGCGTGTGCGTGTCAAACCTCCATGGAAAGAAGGAAAGGGAGCCACAGGAACTAGGGCTGTGCTGAAACAATGCACTGTGACATTTGGAGCGCGGCCGGGCATATATCTCACACCACTATCACCGACAACAGCGGGGGGGAACTGATTCTGACTGACCTGCCCCCCCCCTTTAATATGATGGCCGAGGTTGGAATTCTGGAAAATATTTCCGGTGTTTCTTGTGTATGACCGAGTTTAACAAACACTTACAACCTTCCTGTACACGGAGGTGAGGCCATGGCTGCCTACCAGTCTAGCCAAATACATCACTGAGAGGATACTGCCCGGTTACCACAACAGGGCTGTGTATACAACCTGCTGGGTGAGGAGTTAATACCTTGCTTCATTTAACTCCAACCCGCCACATCCCCTTCCCTTTACATGGGAAAGAGCATGCAGCTAAGAATATACTGTTTTTAGTGGCACGGTGACGTGACATATTTTGAATCAATCCCGTCCATAGCAACGACCTATTTCTAAATGGGCGACAGAAACGCTGCCGGAATACGGCGGTGGATTGTGGGAACGCTAGACGAGAGCCCTTTAGAGGTGGAGCCGCTTCCACATCCAATGAACACGCCCGGGGCCACAATGACAACATGTGATTGGCTAATTAGAGCTGTTAACTGTGAACTGAGACGATAGAAGCGTGACAAAGTAGGCCCTTTGACGCTTCAGGTCTTTTCTTAACACTCGTTGGTTGACAATCCTTTTCCGCACAGCAGCAGAGATATTGTTGTGACATGAGGGACTTCATAAAAATAAGACAGCACCGTGTCGTTTTAATTAGTGCCTGAGTATTTATACCCTACCACCATCAGCCCCGACCAGGATGCAGTTATGATGACATTCATACTGAGCACCGCAACTATTTATAAACCTCGATGATATCTGCTAATATTGTTTTTATAGCCGAGTCGCTGCACTGGTTTTACACCTGAGAGGCTGCTCAGAGGCGATCCTTTATGGTATGTTAACCACATTTGGTCATTTGGTTGATGATGCTTCAAATATAATTCCCCTCATCTAACTCTTTTTAACGAGTTCTGGGAACAGCTTCGCCCGAAGTGAAGACATATCACATTGCGCACAAGAATCGCTTGATGAACCCGCCGTAGCTCGTAGCGCGCTAACACATAGCATCGGCTCACCCGCTCTGCCTCCTTGAGAAGTTCCCACAGCGCTGGGTGATTCCTACACCTGCTGACGCTACACATTACACACGGTATCACACCATCGTGGGGTGGCTTGTAATGGGAATCGAGATCAAGATCAAGACGTGTTATATTAGACATGTGTGACGTGTAAGCTCAACGCCACACCGCTCCAGGGTGGTACCGAGCGGGTCCGGTCGCTCTGAGTCCTCTGCAGCTGTTCCCCCCATCCCCCTCCCCCCCCCCTCTCCGTGCTAATGCTAAACTAATCTGCGCGACCCAAGCCTTTCTTTTTCTGGCTAACGGAGTGAAGAGCAGTCGGTTGCTTCATGGCGTTTGGCTCAGGGATTATAGATTCTCGATTCTATCACTCTCTCTCTCTTTCTCTCTCTCCCACTCTTTCTCTCCCACTATCTCCATCTTATTCTGTTTTTCTCTTCCTCTAACACTCACTTTGCGTCCTCTCCCTATCCCACTCTTGCTCTCTCGCTCCCTTACCCACTCTCTCTCTATCTCGCTCCCTTACCACCTACCACCTCTCTCTCCCACTCTCTATTTCTCTCCTTCTCTCCCTCTCTTTCTCTCCCGCTTGACTTTTCTCTCTTTTCCACCCTCTGTCAAACTCTCACAATCTCTCTCTATCTCGTGGTATCTCTCGCTCCCTCTCTATCCCCCGATCTGTCTCTCTCTGTCTCTCTCTCACCTTGCCTGCCCTATAGGTTTGGCAGGCAGGTTCTAAAGGTTATTTCCCAGCATAGAAAACACACGTTGGCCAGCAGGGATAAAGCGTGCGCGTCCCGATCAGGCTCTGCAGAAACATGAGACCATCCCAGAGCCCCTTAAACTCTCCTTGGCCTGTTCATGAAGGCAGTCAAAGCACCAAACCGGCTGTTAAGCGATTTTCTACCAGCCACAAAGGACTTTTAAGGCGCTCAGATGTTAAAAGCTTGAGTGTTTAAGGACCCTTCTTTGTTACGTGATATTTGTATTAAATGTAGAGCGCTTCCATTAAAAAAAAACGCCCCACGTCCATTCATGGGAAAGGTGAAAGCTCAGGGAATCTTTGTAAGGAGATTCAAACAGAGCGACCGGTTGAATGCTTCCTAACGTTTTACTACGTACGATTCTGAAGACTTGTAAAGGACTTCCCTTTTCTGATCTGTTGAGCTGGTCCTCAGCTCTCTGTTCTAGACAAACATTTCCCTGGGACTAAAATAAAGGCACATAGATTGAGGAATAATTGGGCTCCGGGCATAATAACATGTTTTCAAACCAAGGCAACCAAAGGCTCCCTTTCCCTTTTTTTTTTTTTGTTTCAAACAAATTTCCACAGACGTTTGGACCATCTGCGGTGCGACGGTCCTCACTGTGTACCCGCGCCACCGAACGTGGTGACCAACATCCCCACGTCTAATGAGTCCGAAAATACATCACATAATGATCTCTCTCTTTCGCCCGTTCTAGGTGTGTATCTTCATAGGGGAAACGCTGCTGTTCCTCAACTGGGCCATCACGGCGGACATTTTGATGGTAAGCACGCCAACGCCAAGCCTTGGCTCGTCCCACGTAGCCACTGGAACGTGTCACTGTAATGCGCGGTTAACACACCGTCACGTATGACGCAACCTCTGATTTAAGTCCTGCAAACGTGTGAGCGAGAGCGTGCGTGTGTTGTTGCTTTGTGTGATGGTTTTTGTTTTGGGCGTTTTTTCGGGGTGGAGTGTGCAATTTGCTCCTTCGACCGAGCTTAATGCATTGGCACAGAATTTGACCTTTTGAGGTTACAAAAAACAACAACGCAAGATGTAGAGGAAAACAAAGCATTAAATTGAGAGAAAGAGAAAGAGAGAGAGAGAGAGAGAGAGAGAGAGAGAGAGAGAGAGAGAGAGAGAGAGAGAGAGAGAGGGGTGGAGGAAAGAGGAGTGGAGGTGTGAGAGAGGGAGGGTGGAGGAGAGAGAGAGAGAGAGAGAGAGAGAGAGAGAGAGAGAGAGAGAGGGGGGAGTGCAGGAGATAGAGAAAGTGAAAGAGAAGATAGAGCGAGTCTTTGAGGAAAGAGAGAAAGAAGGGTGGAGTAGATAGAGCAAAACGGATGTAGGAAGGAAAGTGGGATGGACAGAGAGAGAGCAAGAGAGAGATATACAGCTCGGTTCCTGCGTGACGTGAGCGGATCGGGCCTTCCTGTAGCGTAAAATCTGCGACCGACCAGCAGCTATCTGCCAGTTCGCAGCAGTAGTTAGGAGTCTGTGGTGAGTGTGTGTGTTAGAGACAAGGGCAGACCGCAGTACCCAGAATGCCGCTGCAATGAAGTGGATTAAATATACCAAGCTTCCCGGAGGAGACTCCCAAAGAGACTTTGTTTAATTGTACATTCCTTCTTCCACTTTCCACCCTTTGCACGACATCCCTTCATCTAAACCCCTCTCTCCCTCCGTGTCTCTCTCCCGCGGTGCAGTTTGTGGTGATCCCGACGCGGAGGGCAACAGCCGTCGCCTTCCAGAGCTTCACCTCCCACCTGCTGGGCGACGCGGGCAGCCCCTACCTCATCGGCCTGGTGAGACTCCCCCCTAACCCCCTCTTCAGCAATGCCACTTTCACTTTCACTTTCACTCACTTCGTCTGACATCATCAGTTGTTTTACCACAAAGCGCTTTAGTCACAGAGAAAAAATTGTGTATAGTATATATTTTATACTATATTATAAATATAGCCAATGTTGGTTATTAATGCAGAGGGAGATCTGTTTACAACCCTGGTCATGAGAATAGTAGTACAGAGATGGATGAATGGAGTCAAAGAGATGTTGCCCTCTTCGTGTTGGTGTTTTATGAATGAAAATAGACATAGGAGGAGAGTGTCCTAGTTTTCGAAAGTGTATGCTTGGGTGTTTATATTCTGTGTGCGTGCGCTTGTGTGTGCATGCAAGCATACGTGTGTGTCTCTGTGTCTGTGTGTGTGCTTGTTTTTGCGTGCATGTGTGTGCATTTTTGTGTTTGTGTGTGTGTGTGCGTTCGTGCATGCGTGTGTGTGTGTGTGTGTGTGTGTGTGTGCGTGTGTGCGTGCGTGTGTGTGTATATATAGTAGCGTGGGTGGAAGCCTTAAGTGTTCTCAGCCCTAGAAGTCTGTGGGTTTGGAATCTGTCTATAGGGACCAACACAGCCTGAAACACGGATTCAAAAAATGTTTCCTGGTGAGCACTCTGTCAAGGTCATCTGCATCTTCAGAGGCTTTTCCACTAGTCTCTCATACAGTGCATACCCTAGCAACCGCACACATACCCGCCCACCTCAACCTCCAGCCCATCCCTAAACAATAGCTGTTGTTTCAGCAACCATGTGTGATTAATGGACCTCAGTGAGCCCTGGGGAGACAGTAGAGTCTGGTTATGGTTCAGGCTTCATCATCATCATCATCATCATCATCATCATCTACCAGGACTCCCAGTCCTGTTAACCGACCTGGGAGAAAATTCTACAAAAGTTAAAAAGTAACTTTTCCGTTTAACCTTTGGAACAGACCTCCAATATTGGTTTTCCTATCTGGCTGTAAAAATCGTAAAACCTTAAACAAACCCTGTCAAACATCCACCAACAGGCCGCAGAGGGCGTCCTTGTTTGAATTCGTAGGCCTGGGGAGGTCTCAGGCGGTCGCATGTGTTTGATCACCTTCCTGCTGGCCCGTAGCCAAGGTCCATCGTGACAGAGTAGGCAATGGAAGAGATCCTCGTGGAACGAGGAACTGCGTTGGTCTGCGACGAGGTTCCCAAGGCTGTCGTGTTCCTGCAGAACCGGCTACCGTTTTAGGTTTTGCGGTCGTGTCCTCTTAAGGTCTGCTCTGCCCGGCTCGTACCTCAGCGCCCCACTGTCAGACCCGACCCAGAAAGAGGTGTGCGGCGTTGAATAAAGCACCACATTGTTACTTCCCGGGGATCAGAAGAGTAAACAGTAAAGAGGATATGAATTTCCTCCCTCGATTCCTCCAAACGATTTCTCAAGAAACCCCAGAGTGAGTCTTCCGACGGTTCGGTATCCTGGAAAGGTCTCACGTGCTTCGCAGTCACATGCGCCGTGCACGACCTTCCGAACGTCGAAACGACTGTAAAGCCGCCCGCCTGTCCGCGACCGGGTCAGAATTACGCACATCGCATGCACCCTTGAAGGCACGATGTACCCGTCCCCTCCCGGTGTGTCCGTCCGGTCTCTGACGGCTGCCTCGGCGAGTTCTGAGTGACACATTGAAGGAATGTGCTCGC